>NC_141685.1:23476643-23544143 GCF_964263255.1 Lissotriton vulgaris | reverse complement strand
CGATTTGCCTTGTCGCCAGACATCAATCAAATTTAGATCCTCCATCACCTGGCGAAACGATGCAGACATCATGTGTTTGTATGCAGTATTTGTGGGTGTGCAAATTATGTCTCCATTGAGGACACAATTAAGGTCGCCTAACCAAATCAGTCGAATGCCACCATAAGGTGTGAGAACTCGCCTAAGAGCAGGGAAGAACTCGCCATCATTGACGCTAGGGGCATAAATACCTACCAACACTATGGTACTGTCATTTAATGTGCCCTGTAACATAACATGGCGTCCTTGTTTGTCCGAGTGCAATGGTAGCAAACGGCAGGCCCAGGGAGAGACATATGACAACCCCTCTGCTGTAATTCGCATGATGAAAGCTTCCCCTCTATTAATTTTTTATTTATAAAGTTTTATATAGCGCTAGATAGACCCGGGGGTATCAGAGCGCTTTACATACACAAGAAAAGAAGTTGCATTACGTCGTAGACCATGAGGAATCATAAAATAAATAAGCTAATACATCACACTTAAATATACATTGGAGGAGTGAAGAACGCAGGTGGAAGAATGTAGGAACTGGGGTCACCAGTTCCCCAGGGGTAGCCTGGCACGAGCAGGTAGGCACCCGAAAGCTTAGGTGTTAAGTGACTACACAGCACACGCAACCACTGAGACTATAAAAGGCACGCAATGACTGACGCCACTCCAGTGAGTTTGATTAAAAATCAAATAACTTTTATATAGGATTAAGGTTCAGGAGTGGAAAATCACAGTATCTATTACTCATCAAAACATTTCATTGGAGGGGAGAAAAGGGAGCAGATCAATAGTCAATGTAGCATGTTGCAAAAACCATTTCATGAAGGTATTAGCAATTCATTAGTTAACAATAAACTTTTCATGAAAGTATTAGCTTGGACAACCAGCTCATCAGGCAAGGATGAGCATATCCTGTAGCATGTGTCCACAGGTCTCCAGGTAAGTAACCTGTTCAGTAGGTAAAGCAATTACCCTCTCACCAAACAAGGGTAAACATTACCTAAAACTCCTTGGAAGGAATAAACTGTGCATTAAGGGAGGATGAAACATTTCATTAAATGTAGGACATTTCCTTAGCCGCTGCCTTAGGCTAGGATAACTCTTTCCCTGTATCAGGAGTAAAATATTTAACAGTTAGGAAGAGCCACCTCCTAGGCATAGGTACCACAGTTTCTTAATCGAGAATAAACGTCTCCTCAATCATCATTAAGCATTTCAGGAAGGTACTAACCAGTGTGTCACCAGGTAAATTGACACATTGCCTCCAGCATGGGTAAAGTATTTCATTAATAACCAACCCCTGCAGTATAGCACTTTTGGGCATCTGGGCAACTGTTCCTTAGATAGGATAACCATTTCATGTAGCCCGCCCCTGCAAGAAATACATTACAAAGACATTCAATTATCCGTCCAGTTAGCAGGAATAAAACATTTCCTTAGGTCACTGTAGGCATTCGGGTTCCCCTACCCTAGACAGGAGTAAAACATTTAATTAATTAGGAGAAAACCTTTCCTTCCGCAAGAGTGAACATCTCCATAGGTAGAAATAACCATTTTCATTATGGGAGCGGTCAAAGAGTTACCTGGAGGCTTTCTTTTAGCACCTCGTTTGGCATGTGTAGAACATTCTATGAAGCCAAAGTAAAACCTTTCAGTAGGTAAGGCCCACCAATTCAATAGATACCTGTAGGCATTCGGGGATTGCAGCGCTAACCAGGAGCTTACACATTTCATTATGACAGAAATCAGCATAACTTTAAACAAGCAAAGCATTAATCTCAGCTGCCGTACTCATTCTGTGCAGCCGTAAATCATTACACTAGACCAGAGAACATTTCTTCAAGGCAAGCATAGGTGTTTCCTTAGGTCAGGATCATCATCCCTCAGGCTAAAATAGGCATTTCAGTTAATCCAAAACAAGCCATGCATAAGGCTACAGTAACTGGCATTCAACAGTACCCCAGGCAGGGGTTAACTTTTACCCAGTGACGCCCTCACGTGTGTTTAGGGGCCCTGGCCAGGTCAGGGGACTCTCTGGGGCTAATTAGGGCCAACGAGGACCAGTCACCATTTTTCCCCAGGGAGGGGCGAACTCCGGGCCTCCCGGGGCCTTCCGCCCTCCTCCCTGGGGGTTTGCTGCCTCTCCACCGTTAATCCGGGCCAACAGGGCCCAACAACAGTCTCCCTCGGGGCGGGGTGGTCTCGAGGCCTCTCTCCGGTTCTCCAGAGGCCCCGAACTCACTCAGCGGCCCGGACCCCCCTCCCCTTGTAGTTCCGTAGTTCGAGGGTCTGTGGTTCGGTGTTCCGAACCCGTTTAATAAAGGTTGTCGGAAATAGACGATTTTGGTATCAGCGAACCGCAAATGACGAATGCGGTATGCATGAGTGTTTTTGTCGTGTTACACCGATGGATTCACTATGTATTTGACGATTTCGTCATGAACCCACGGGTTCCATTTTGTGTACGGCAGTCATTTTGTGGTTGCCCTCACATTAGACTGCTAACTGCAGGATGACCGTGTCCATATAAGTCTTTAGGACACGTACACCTTAGCTGACTTCTCTGTGACCTGGGCAAGCTGACTCCACTGCCTGAAGCCAGACCTGTTCGGCCCATTCCTGTCCCAGTGGCCGAGTGAGATTAGTATCAAGGCGCAACATGTCATAAACCTCGCATCGCACACATACCATGTTTAGATCTTACACACACCTGTCTTTGTTTCTTTCTTTAATGGCTAACTTTACGATGAGGAGGTGCCCGTTTTATTGGGGGTCTGCCGATATCTGATGGAAATACTGGACCTTGCCGGGTAATTGATTGTGGGCTGGACAAACTGAAATGTGGGCTTGTCATCATGACTCTGCTTTTTCTTTGTATTGAAAATATGTGAATGGTCAACTGTAAAATAAGGAATGTTTGCCTGAAGCGTGATATTTTGTATAAAAAGGGAAGGCTGTCTTTGTAATATTGAGCAGTCTCCTGAGAACATACATGCTGTTGTACTTCTAGGACCACTGTTACCGGCTGCAGCCAATAAATTTGATCTTTGACGTCACCAAGAAGAATCCTGTGTCTCTCTACTCTAAGACAGGTGAACCCAAGAAGACTAGGGTGTATCCCCTGACGCCGCTGGGTTTAGAATACCCGGTTCTTCAGTTGGCGCCCAACTCAGGGGCCGACTTCAGAGGTACCGGTTCAAGCCTGAAGATCGTGGAGAGCTTTGTGTGAAAATTCGGGAGGAAGGCCAGCCACTTCATCGACCCCTGTATGTCGACGTGGTCCGAAAGTCTTTGCTGCGAGGTTCCCCGCTTTCCAACGGCTGCGAAGGACTGCTGCCCTGACTGTCGCCCTGTCTTGGTGCCTTTTGATGATTTGTAAAGCGAGACGATAGACGGGTCTTCTGGCGACGTCATCGATACCTCAGTTAAGTATGAGTGGAGCGTCTCCCAGTCCTTAGTTTGGTTCTTAGTTTGGTATCCTTCGGGATCGTTTTGTTTGGTACCTGCAGGCCCCAAAACCGAGGGACTCGTGTTTTCACGAGGCTTTCGTATTCGATAATCCTTTGAAGTTTGAAGGTAGACTAGTGAGCGAAGATGCCTGGTCTTAGCAGACTTGGAAATTTGTTTTGCCTTGGTTGTCATAGGGATTCCGATTGGAGGATTCGTGTCCGGTTCCTCCGATTGGAACTCCGACGTATGAATTGTATGTGAAACATGGGGTGGGCCCCATTGGTTATAACGATATCTGGGTAAAATACACTAGAAAAGACGGCGTCCTACAGTGGCCCCGTTACGGTAGCTTTGAAACAGACATTTTAGATAATCTCGAAGTAAAACTGTTCAAGAGGAAAGCCCGGCCGGCAATGTTTGACTCTTTCCGCCTATGGCGAAAGGAAGCCAAACAGAAAGAAATTAAATTAGCAAAGAAGAATAAAAGAGAGCGAGGTTTGTCAATGGTGCAAGCAGCTATAGCGTTTAGGGATAATGAGGAAGAGCAAGAGAGCGAACAGATGCTTAGAGTCAGGAAGTTAGCGGTAGACAAGTGCTATCCAGCTTTACCGCCTCAGCAGCGAGATGAAAAGAAAGATATTGAGAAAGATCCTTTAATGTCGCATCTATTGAGTTCGCCACCCCCTTATGCACAGAATGCTACGGCGCCACCGCCACCTTTAGTTGCGCAACATTCAGTTGTTGTGCCACCTGCAATTCCTCCACAGCCAGCTCCTCTTCAGTTGGTTGCTGTTCCTTTGGCGCAGCCTTCTCAAGGGCCGCCAACTTTGCCTTCTCCTTTACTCGCTACTCCTACGCCTATCTCCACTACTCCTTCTGTTCCGACCTTGGATTCTTCTACGATTGCTCCGTCTCCTCTTATTCTTTCACCTTCTCCTTCTGTTAGACAGAAAATGTCTGCTGCGTTTTCAGGTTTTCTTTCTCCTTTATGGGGACATTTGAGTATGTCTCCTGTTAGTGAGCGTAGACAATCACGTAGTCAGTTGCCTGATACTGATGAACGTAATGTTTTGGATCCTTTGGCACGTAAATGGATTATGCATGCTTCTCAGTATGATCTTGAGGGTATTATGGATGTCTTCCGTCAATGGGAAGAACCGAAACAACGGTACGTCTTTGAAATGATGTGTGTGTTCCTCCATGATGAGTGGATGGATGAAGTGGGTAAACCACCTGAAGAATTATATTGAGTGCGTTCCGAGTTTGCGAAAGGGACGCTTGTGAGTCTCTTAGACATCGAGAGAGCGGTGTCGACATTGTTGTCGTTTCGTAATAATGCTCCTTCTGAGCGATTGTTTGAGCCTGATTCATCAGTTAAGAGAAAAGCACGGAAATATCCGATGAGAGAGGTTCCTCCGGTGTGGAAGGAAGCAGTTCAGGCCGACGCTGGGTTGGGTATTGTAGCAGCGCCAGCACAATTTCAGCGAGTTTGGGTACATGTTCCTTGGAAGCGTGTTGAAGTTTTGCCTGATCCGCGCAAAAATCCGACAGGATATTATAAAGAGCTCACTCAGACTGTGGGTTCTTGCATTATGAATCTGGCTGACATAGATATGTTGTTTGGGAATGTTGTCCCACAACCTATTTGGAGTAAGATTCGTCATGCAGATCATGATCAGCAATTGGGTGCTACATGGGTTGATCTCCGTGCTACGAATGACAGACAAGTAGGAGGTGCTAAGCCTGAAGATATCATTGCTCAACTACCTGGTAGAATTATTGATTATATGAAGACATTGATGCCTGAAGTGCGTGTTAATTGGGATAAGTTGTCTGCGTGTAAGCAGAAGAAAGATGAGACGGTGTCTGACTTTTTCACGCGGTTTGAAGAGACTTTTGTAGATCATAGTGGTCAGGACATGGCTACTGAAGGTGGGCAGAGATTGTTCGTCGACAAATTTGTTCATAATTTGCTTCCTGAGTTGTGTAATAAGTTAAAAGATTCTGAGAGTGCTTGGGCTGTTTCTACGGCAGCGCAGATTTTGGCTACTGCCCAGTATTATGAGAATAGACGAAAGGATGAGAAAGAGAAAGAGGACAAAAAGACTAAAGAATTGAAGGCTAAGATTCTGTTGCAGCAAGCTTATCCGCCTCGCAATGATCAGCGCGACTATCAGCAACCTCAGCAATATCAGAGAAACTCGCAAAGGTTCGAGTCTTCTCCACAGCGTTTTCCGTATGGGCCTAACCAGTGTGCGTATTGCAAACAAGAGGGTCATTTCAAGAGTAGTTGTCCGGTTTTGTTACAGCTCACGAATGGTGTCTCTAGTATAAGAGGTCGAGGTGTTCAGCAAGCCCCTAGAGGTAGAGGACGTGGTGTGTTTCCTCAGAATGCGCGTTCTTTGCCTCCACAGAATTCTATGAATAGCTTTGATCAGCAGACTGGTGCATCTGGAAGGACACCACAGTACTATGCAGACGATTACTACGTCGAAGGTGAGGATATGGAAGGTAATTATTGCTAGGACGGCCATAGACAAAGAGGGAGTTGTTTCAGTTCCAGTAGATCAGAGTGGACCCTATGTTGAAGTGATTGCATCAGGTGTGTCAGAGTTCTGTTGGATACTGGTGCAGCGAAGAGTTCTATTATGCACTCTAAACTCCCTGGCGCACCTTTGTCTGGCTTAAAGAATGTTTCAGTAGGTTTTTCTGGCGCCCCGGTTACGAATCCGATTTCTAGTCCGTTGTCCATTTCTGTTGGACCTTGTGAATTCGAAGCACCCCTCATTCTGACGACAGGTTGCGGCGAGAATTTATTGGGATTGGATTTATTGAAAAGATTCTATGCGACGCTTTATTGTTCTCCTTCAGGAGTACAGCTTACATTAGGTAAGAGAGTGATCTCTCCGATGTATTTATCTAAAGATCGACTTCCACCTGAATTGTCTTCTCTCCCTGATTCTCTTTGGGCTACTGGTCCTAACGATGTGGGTCTTCTGGAGAATCCGCCATATTTTGTGACACTGAAAGCAAATATTAGGTTGCCACGCATTCCACAGTATCGATTTCGAGCGATGGTGAAAGAGCACTTTTGGCGATCATCTATGATCTGATTGACAAGGGTGTGATTGAAGAAACGAGAGGTAATGTGTGTAATAGTCCTGTCTTGCCTGTTCTGAAAAGAACTGATTCTTCACAGCCTCCTGTATATAGGTTTGTGATCGATCTTCGCGAGGTGAATAAGATCGTTGTTCCGCAATTTCCTATTGTGCCTGATATTACTGCCTTACTGACTTTGATTCCAGCTTCTGCTACTTGGTTTTCGGTGATTGACTTGAAGAATGCTTTCTTCAGTATCCCGATTGCCGAGGAAAGTAGAGATATTTTCGGCTTCTCTTTAGGAGGCCGAAGTTTCCGCTTCAAGAGCGCTCCTCAAGGCTATTGTGAAAGTCCATCAATATATACTCAGGCTTTGAAAACACAGCTTGATTTGTTTGTTTTACCTGATGGTGCTGCCCTTTTACAGTATGTCGACGATCTGTTAGTTGCGGCTGACAATGAAGAGATTTGTAAAGAGGCTACTTTGTCGTTGTTGCGCCATTTGTCTGATTTTCATCATAAGGTTTCTCTTTCTAAGCTACAATATTGTCGACAAGAAGTAACCTACTTAGGTCACCTCTTATCGAAGGAGGGAAGGAAACTGACCCCAGAAAGAATTCAAGCTATTGCGAAAATGAGTGTGCCTACGACACAGAGAGAAGTATGTGCTTTCTTAGGTATTACATCGTATTGCAGACAGTGGATTCCTAACTTCTCACTGTTAGCGATGCCTTTGATAGCTCTTACTGTCAAGGATACTCCAAACCCTATTCCTTGGACTGACGAAAGTCAGAAGAGTTTTTCAGAATTGCGGGATGCGTTGTGTTCGGCTCCTGTGTTGGGTACCCCCGACTACAGTAAGCCCTTCACATTGTATGTCCATGAGAGAGAGGTATGTGCATTGTCAGTTTTGACTCAGCAATTTGGCGATAAGCAGCGTCCATGTGCTTATTTTTCGTCGACTTTGGATCCGGTAGCTAGAGCGTTGCCGAGTTGTTTGAGAGCCACAGCGGCAGCGGCTGTTTCAATTCGACAGTCTGCTGGTCTGGTAATGGACAACACGTTGATTGTTATGGTTCCACATGCAGTGGATATCTTGCTGAATCGTACCAAGACACAGCACTTAACTAGTGCTCGGTTGTCGGGTTATGAATTGACCTTGTTAGCGAGTCATGTGCATATAAAGAGATGCAACACGTTGAATCCAGCCACGTTGTTGCCAATTTCAGATGAGATAGACAATGGTTTTGAACAGCACGACTGTTTCCTTAGAACTGAGGAAGAAACGAAAGGGAGGATAGATTTGAGGGACACTCCTCTTCCAGAGTGTGATGGTACTTTGTGGGTTGATGGTTCGTGCTTCAAGCTTCCGAATGGTGATACGACTGCGGCATATGCTGTTACGACTTTGCATACGATTGTTGAAGCTGCACGTATCTCACATAATTCAGCGCAAGCGGCAGAGTTGATTGCATTGACAAGAGCGTGTGTGTTGGCGAAAGGAAAACGAGTGACTGTGTACACTGACAGTCAGTATGCATTTGGAGTGGCCCATAGCTTTGGACCTTTGTGGCGTGAACGTGGGTTTTTAACTTCGCATGCTACAAAGATCCAGCATGGTCAGTTGGTGAATGAACTGCTTGAATCACTTACTTTGCCGTTGCAAGTTGCGATTGTGAAATGCAGTGCGCATAGGAAAGTTACTGATGATGTTGGCCGTGGTAATGCGTTTGCAGACAAAGTTGCGAAAGAAACTGCGAGAGATGTGATGAGTCGAATGTATGTTGCGGGTCCTGCGAGATGGGTTCCAGATAGAAGCATGTGTGAAGACACGATTGAGAGTGTGAAATCTATCCAAGCTGAAGCTACAGAGAAAGAGTTGAATGAATGGAGAGAAAGCAAGGGTAAATTGGACTCGAATGGTTGTTGGGTTGAATTGTCAGAGCATCAGAGATGGTTGTTGCCCGATGCGTATGTGCTTCCAGTGGTTACAATGGCGCATGGAATGGCACATATCAGCGTGAAAGGGATTTGCAAGTTGTTTGCCCCGGTATGGCAGAATGTAGGTATTCCCAAGTGTGCAGAGAATCTGGTTAAGAACTGTATGGTGTGTTTGATGTACAATCCTGGTAAGGGAATTCCAACGCCAGCTGGTCATTTTGCTCCTCCAACCTATCCGTTTGAGGCTTTGCAGCTAGATTTCATCCACAAGGAAAGATGCAACAACCTAAAGTATGTGTTAGTGGTTGTTTGCTCTTTTTCTAGATGGGTGGAAGCTTACCCTTTAAAGGACAATACTGCCTTGTCTACACCAAAAGCCCTTATCAAAGAGTTTTTCCCTAGGTATGGTGTGCCGAGAATTATCTGGAGTGACAATGGGAGTGAATTTGTGGGTCAAGTGATGAAGAGAGTGTGTGAAGGTTTGGGAATTCGGCAGAAGTTCCACGCTGCAAATCACCCCCAATCAGCTGGTTTAGTCGAATGCTATAATGGCACCCTTAAATTGAAATTGGCCAAAATCCAAGCGAGCTCTGGTTTACAATGGCCAAACGCTTTGCCCCTAGCCCTTCTGTCTACAAGAATGACTGTTCACTCGAGAATGGGTTTGAGTCCGTATGAGGTTGTGTTTGGCCGCCCGGCGAACATTTGGGGTGTGCCAAGACCAACTAAGTTTAGCGAAATTGAACATCCAGTGTTGCTCGATTACTTGTGTGAATTGACGGCTAAACTGCGTGTCTTACACCAACAGGTTCACAGTTCCTTACCGCCAGCTTCTGACGATCCAGGCCACGCTATTGAACCTGGCACCTGGGTCCTGGTGCGCAACTTCCAGCGAACCAAGAACGAGCAGCCTCACTGGACTGGACCTTTCCTAGTGTTATTGGCCACCCGCTCTGCAGTACGTGTGCAGGGCGAAAAGAATTGGGTGCACGGCAACCATTGCAAACGGGTTCCGTTGCCCCTACCGTACTATAAGTGGGTCCAGGAAGGGATTGCTGACTCTGAGACTGAGACCGTGCCTCGTTTTCTGCCCTTCAGCGATGCACGTGTAAAAGGAACAATTTCTGAACGAGAAAGTGATAACATTTTACAAGAAGCTGTGCCATTGTCAAATCGTTTGGACACTACTGAGCCTGAACTTTTGTTTCAAAATCAAGAATTGCCTGGACGGAGCCGCTATAATTTGCGACCGAGAGTCATGGACTAATAAAAAATAAAAAATAAAGTTTTTATGATTTTTCTGTTTGCAGGTTAACTCTCCACCAAAGATCTACTCATTTTTGTTTTTTCGAACCGCCAACCGGGTTCAGCTGCTAGGGCCGCGGTTGCCGAAGTCTTTGGAGTGCAGCCGAAGACGCAAGGTCGACGGTTCTGGTTGGTCTAAGGGAGTTGCCCTGGACTGACAGAAGCATTCCTTAGCAGAATCAACCTCCCACCGCGGGCAGCAATTTGAAAGGATGGACTTCTTTGAGTTGGAGAGAGCTGCAGAACTTATGAACTTTAAAAGCCAGATACGAAAGTTGATCATTCTGAAAAGATTTTTAATACTGTGCTTATTTATGTTATTGAGTTTAATTATGTTTTTAATTGGTTATGTGACATTTTCTTTTCAAGTAACGTTTAAGCCTACTGCACAACCTACACCTCCTCCTGCTGTTTCTTTGCATTCTTTTCCCCCTCTGCCTGAACATGAGTCCACTAGGAGAATGGAATTTACAAATAATTCCTTTATTCAGCTTCTGCACCAACACCAGCTAGTAGTGAATACGACTAATTGTTGGGTGTGTGGTCTTATGCCACATACGACAGATAAGGGTATCCCGTACTTGGTCTTACCATTTAGCTATAATGGTTCTTTGTGGGCATTCCAGACGATGTTCATATATGCCATTGAACCATATCCCCCACGTTCCACGAGAAGTAATTCGAGCAACAAGGCATTGGTAGTGGGTATCACAAATGTGAGCAGAAATATTGATTCGTATAGAACGATTCCCAGAGATGAGTTGCAAGCTTACGATAGATGGAATGTAACAGGTTATGGAATCGCTCTGAGTGTTAACCAACGAGCAAAGAGATCCTCGCCGATTTGGATAGTACCCCATCAGGGTCACCAATGTCTGCAAGGGAATGGCAAGAACCCCAGAGCTCAACTAGGGAGAAGTGTCTGCACTGAGACGTATGTCTTTGCATCTCGGACTTCTCCACCGTTTCTTGCAGCTAAGGGTACATATTTCATCTGCCACGACAAGGCGTACACATGGTTGCCCCCTGATTTCTCGGGCACATGTTTTGTTTCTTTCCTGTTGCCTCCCACATTTACAGCTGCGGCAGATTACCATAAGATGAGAGTTGCTAGAGGTGTCTTCAGTAAGGAAGATACCGCAGGGCAAGAGTTTGGAGATTTCTTTAAGGGTTTTCTGCCGTTCTGGGGACCGATGGCAAACAGCAGGAACATACGCCAGTTGACGAGAGTGGTTGAGTCCACCATAGTCGAAACTGCCGGTGCCCTTAGTACCTTGACTGCTGAGCTCCAGTCGGATAGACTTATGACATTGCAGAATAGAGTTGCTCTTGATGTCATACTTGCAGATAGAGGTGGGGTATGTAAGGTGATCCAATCGAGTTGTTGTATATTCATTCCAGACAACGCCCAAACAGTTTTCCAGGCCATTTCCAAGCTACATAAAATCTCCGAGTCTGTACATATGGCTGAAGGAGATTGGTCGTTGATGGGATGGTTTTGGGAACTGTTATCTACATGGGGATGGAAGATTCTGATGGTCATTGGGATGATCTTAGCCATTCTTTTTCTGTTTTGTCTGTGTGTACAGTGTGCTCCTGCAATATGTGGCCTCTGTGCTACATCGTGTGTAAGGAAACCGGTATCAAGAGATGAGCTAAGAACTAGGATGATGCTACAGCAACATCTTAGTGACTTCAGGAATATAGACTTGGACTCAGATTGAAGTGAGTTTAGGTTATTGCCTAATGTAAGGGCAAAAGGAGGGTCTGTAGTTCCGTAGTTCGAGGGTCTGTGGTTCGGTGTTCCGAACCCGTTTAATAAAGGTTGTCGGAAATAGACGATTTTGGTATCAGCAAACCGCAAATGTCGAATGCGGTATGCATGAGTGTTTTTGTCGTGTTACACCGATGGATTCACTATGTATTTGACGATTTCGTCATGAACCCACGGGTTCCATTTTGTGAACGGCAGCCATTTTGTGGTTGCCCTCACATTAGACTGCTAACTGCAGGATGACCGTGTCCATGTAAGTCCTTGGGACACGTACACCTTAGCTGACTTCTCTGTGACCTGGGCAAGCTGACTCCACTGCCTGAAGCCAGACCTGTTCGGCCCGTTCCTGTCCCAGTGGCCGAACAAGATTAGTATCAAGGCGCAACATGTCATAAACCTCGCATCGCACACATACCATGTTTAGATCTTACACACACCTGTCTTTGTTTTTTTCTTTATGGCTAACTTTACGATGAGGAGGTGCCCGTTTTATTGGGGGTCTGCCGATATCTGATGGAAATACTGGACCTTGCCGGGTAATTGATTATGGGTTGGACAAACTGAAATGTGGGCTTGTCATCATGACTCTGCTTTTTCTTTGTATTGAAAATATGTGAATGGTCAACTGTAAAATAAGGAATGTTTGCCTGAAGCGTGATATTTTGTATAAAAAGGGAAGGCTGTCTTTGTAAGATTGAGCAGTCTCCTGAGAACATACATGCTGTTGTATTTCTAGGACCTCTGTTACCGGCTGCAGCCAATAAATTTGATCTTTGACGTCACCAAGAAGAATCCCGTGTCTCTGTACTCTAAGACAAGTGAACCCAAGAAGACTAGGGCGTGTCCCCTGACGCCGCTGGGTTTAGAATACCCGGTTCTTCACCCTGAGGGATTACCTGTCTTTTCCTCGGCCCCTCAACAAGAGCCCTTGATTGGGGCCGGTCAGGGGAGGCACGCGCTACTCCGGCGCTCTTCTCGGGGCCTCCCTTCCATCCCGATGTTACTCCGGTCTTCTGGGGTCTCCTTCGTGGTCCCAGGCCGGGGACCAATCAGCGGCCTCAGTGGGTGGGGGCGCGGCCTCAAGGCCCAATGGGTATGCGGCGTGGCGGGGGCGGGGCAAGACGTGCCTCCGTCACGTGATAAGGGTACAGGCTTCAGGCCTCGTCCGGCCTGACAGGAATTCGCGGACTCCAGCGTCCGGCCTCTTCGGGCCTAGTGCGGCCAACTTTGCCCTCCGGAGGCCCTCTCCTGGCACCGAGGGCCGCCGCAACAATATTCACCTGTGGGGGGCCTCCCTGGACAAGCGCTGGGCCGCGGCAGGGACTACGAGGCTCAGACTGACTCCTGCTAACAGGGGGACAGCGGCGGAGGAAGCAACGGCCCCTCCCGTGAATGCAGTACTTCAGGGCTCACCAAGGACCGGGGCTGCGGCGGTGAGTCACCCACACACCGGCAGCGCTTTGGGGGGCACAGAGCTCAATGGGGCAGAAGCGCTCCACACAGGACTAGCGCCCAGGGACTTCGTGGCGCTTCAAGAGTTTGGCGCTTCAGGGCACAATAGTCTGCAGAACATAAGAGCTTCTCAAGGGGCACAGCAGGTCCTCAGAACACAGCGCTTCAGGCAGGCACAGCGCCCAGGAGCTTTGTGGCGCTTTAAGGGCACCACAACTCTGGCAGTCACCAGCGCTTTCAGAGGGGGCACACACAGCAGTTCTGTCAGCTGAGGTAAATTAGGCAGTTCAGATGATGCAGGACAGGCCACATGACAGTGGCAGGTTAGCGCAGGGACCCAGGTCAGGACAAAGGGGGCGCAGGTGCAGCACAGTCCAGTACCTGGTTGATTCCCCAGCAGTCCTGTGGTAATTTGAAGGTCTTCTTTTTCTTGGCGCTTGATGGTTTTTGCGCCCTTGTAAATATCAGTTTCTTGTTACTTGAAGGGGGGGTTGAGTTGGGGGCTGCAGGCAGACTTCCTCTGCAGGTCACTGGAGATGGTCCCTGGGTTCCCCTCTCGCCGGGCCAGATCAGTGGGTTAGCTCAGGGTACCTCTCTCAGCTTAAGAGGCGGCACCTAAATCCTGTCACTCCCAGTGACATGAGTTCCTGACTAGGCCCTACCGCCTAAATCTCCTGCGTGGGTCCCCAGGTCAGTGATGCCCCAACTGACTAGAAAGTTTCCCTCCCTTTGCTTATATAGGCCCAGGTCAGGTGACCACACTCTAAGGCGGCAAAACTAAGCTCCGCTCCTATTCTAGAAGGTGCCAGGAGCTTCCCTACTCTAACTGTGGGCAGGCAAGGCAGGCTGAAATGGCAACAATGTTGGGAGTCCCTGCCAGCTCCTGGCAACTAGAATGCGCCTTAACAAGACCACGCTGCAGTAACAGGGGCCTATGGCAGCCATGTTGAGGGAAGAGGGCACCTGCACCCAGCATGGATTTTAACATTACCCAGGGGCATTTTAACCTCACAGGGCCCATACAATTTTATTACAAGGGGGGACTTCCAGAATTAGGGGAGCGAAAAGCAAAACATTTCTGGGAAAAGGGCCAAGTCCAACAAAGAAACATATGACCCCCCCTCCTTGAAAAAGTCAGAGAGGAGAGACCATTAGATTATTGATGTCTAGGTTGGTTGACTTGGTCAGAAGTATTGGTTGAGGAGCCGTAGTTTCAGGTCCTTTTTGAAGCAAGGGAAGGAGGGGTTGCATCTGAGGTCAGTAGGGAGTATGTTCCATATCCTGGGAACATTGCCAGAGAAGGATCGACACTGGGTCGCTTTTCTTTTCAGTTTCGGGGGGATGAGAAGAAGTGAGTTGGTGCTTCTCAGAGTTCTTGATTTTCCTGCTTTTACCAGTTTGTTGTAATTGGGGGATTGGGTGTGAAGGGCCTTGTGAGTGATGTAGGCCCGTTTGTAAATACATCTGCCTTCCACGGGGAGCCAGTTGAGAGATTTGAGGGTAGGTGTGATGTGTTCAAATCTTTTTCCACCAGTTATGAGTCGATCTGCCATATTAAGGACTGACCTTAGTGGGGCAATGTGAGCTTTTGGTACCACTGTTAGGATGGCGTTCCCGTAGTCTAGTTTAGAAAGGACAAGGGATTGTACAATTGTCTTAAGATCATCCTGGGGAATGAAAGGTTTAATTTTCTTGAGGTGTTTTAGAGAGTGCAGTGCACCTTTTGCAGAGTTCTTGATGTGGTCTTTCATTGACAGGTTCTTATCCAGGGTAATGCCTAGAGATTTTACTGAATCCGATAGGACAAAGGAGCAGTGTAGAGCATTAAGATTTTTGAGCCAGGCTTGGATAGGTCAGTGGTTACTTTTCGGTGAGAACAGTATTAATTCCGTTTTGTCCGGGTTCAGCTTTAAATGGTTTGCGTTAAACCAGGATTGGATCTTGGTATGCGTGGTATTCAGGTGTAGGATATGCTTAGGTGATTTGATTTTGTGGTATATTTGGGTGTCATCGGTATAGAGGTGGTATTGAACCCCTGCTTGCTTCAGAGTAATTTTAAGGGGTTCCATGAAGCGATTGAAGAGGGATGGTGAGAGAATCGATCCTTAAGGGACTCAAAGTTTGACACGTGATGATGCAGAGAGGCAGGAGTTGATTTTAATTTGTTGCGAACGATGCTGAAGGAAGGAAGTGAACCATTTAAGAACTGTGTCATTAATGCCAGAGCGTCTGTTCAGAGTCTCAAGTAAAGCTGCCTGGTTTCTCGTGCCGAATGCCGCTGATAAGTCAATAAGGATGAGGAGACAGGCCTCACCTTCATCTAAGGCTCTGTGGATATCATCTGAGATATTGAGCAAAGCTGTTTCAGTGCTACAACCTTTCCTGAAACCCGATTGAAAGGTGTCCAGCAGGTTGAAGTCGTCCATATGTTTGTTGAGTTGTTGGAGAAAGCATTTCTCTAATGTTTTAGCTAGGAACGGTAGGTTAGAGATAGGTCTGAGGTTGTTGAGGTCGTTGGGGTCGGCCCCTGGGACAGTTAATGGGGTTCTGCTGGCAACAGGTGTGTTTCTTACAGACAGGTCTGTGTATGCCATGCCTGCGTAAGTATGCTCCCCCTCCCTCAACCTCTTGCAATAATGATTGAGGTCCCTGACATTCTGCACTGATAATTTTATCTCATCCATGGGCTATGTATGTGTGTGTAAAGAGATCATGTGTCCAGATGACGTGTGTGTCCTATCGAGAGTCGTCCTGCGTCGCCATATGTGTATTTACACCCAACAAAATATATGAGATTGCTGTATACAGGCACCTACAGGGGGCAACCAAGATTCTGCATTCTGGTCGGATATCGCAGTTTTGGGTATAGCTTGCAGATACTGTTGTGGCCA
Organism: Lissotriton vulgaris; assembly: GCF_964263255.1. Taxonomy (NCBI): domain Eukaryota; kingdom Metazoa; phylum Chordata; class Amphibia; order Caudata; family Salamandridae; genus Lissotriton; species Lissotriton vulgaris. Next base: position 23,528,198 of record NC_141685.1, on the reverse strand, counting down.
ATAGTTGAAGAAAGACAAACAGTCTAAAAAATACAAACTGCACATGCAAAAAGGAAAAAAAACATACCAAATAGAAGCAAGGCTCAATGCATAGACCCACTTCAAACCACACATTATTGACTCTACAAGATCACTGGGAACAATACTCAACAAGAATCTCACCATGCAGGAACACATCAGCACAGCTACCAGAGGAGCAAACTTCCATATGAACATTCTCAGAAAACTAAAACCCTTTCTCAACGACAATGACCTAAAAACAGCCGTAAAAGCTGTAGTGATACCCAGAATAGACTATAGGAAGACAACCCCATGTGGCTTACCGAGATCCAGAAAAGCTCCTCTAAGAGTCTCACTCAACGTGGCTGCAAGACTTGTCACCGGCTCCAAAAAGAAAAACCATATCTCCCCTGATCTAAAGGCACTGAACTGGCTCACATATGAGGTAAGATCACAGCTAAAAATTACAAATACCAAAAACACACCTATAGTCTCGTGCATGTGTATGATAGCAAATTATGCAAAAATGGCCTTGATTCTCTCAAAACTACCAAAACAGTGAACTTATGGGGAAGGCATCCCTTAAGGATAAGAACCCTCACTCACCCGGAGGTGACATGCTTCATCATATGGGTCCTCCTTACCAGTGTTGAAAACCTACTCAACACTGGGAGCTGCTACTTCAGGACTTAAGGAAGGAGCTCAGAGATGTTTTTGAGTAAGGAGCAGGATACTAATCCCATATGTGAGATGATGAGTGTAGTGAGGTATGCAGCACTGTGTGTAAAGATAGTGAGTGAGTTAAAACTGCCTCGATAGAATCACTGACATTTGCTTTATTACTGTGTTCTACCTGACAGGATTAAAATGAAACAGCACAGTGGTATGGATGTAGAACCACTGTCACTTTGTGGTCAACATGTTTCAGCCTATTGATCAAAACTATGTATCATTGGCTTTCTTCAGGACCAGATCTAAATGTGCTATTGCTGCTGCAAATATGTGATGAAAATAATAAAGGTTATACAACACCGGTATTCCTGTATTTCTTTCTTTTGTCAGGATTATACCCAGGTATCCTCAGCTGTAGGATAGTTCGGCCTCACCTCTACCTGGCAGGCTGCTCTGGAGGGAGGCCCCGCTCTGACCGTCGGTACCTCTGCTCGTACAAGAGCTCACCCCGGGAGGCGAGCTCCTGTACGAGCAGAGGTCTATAAACTTTCCCTTCTGACCCCCAATCAACGGTAGTGTGATTATTAATTACACAGCTAAAAATTGCCTGCATGACACACACAGCCCTGCACTTCAACACACCAGAGTATCTAGCCAATAAACTGGAATTATCAGGCAGCAGCAGAAATAAGAGACGCATCATCACCTTGCTATTGAAACTGCAAAAATTTCGGAAAAAGAAAACCTACTCCTGTACCTTCTCCGGACTAGCACCTTGGATCTGGAATGCACTGGCCCCAGCAATCAGAATGAACCCCTCTACCACACACTTCAAAATAGAAGTCAAACTACTTCTAATGAACAAATCTCTCCCCTGATCCCAATTCTGGTGCGAGTTTGGTACCAACCAGACGCAGCTCACCTACCAGGATCCGCAATGAACTCCAAGAGAGAATAACTAACGCACTTCTGAATACCTCTGGACCTACAACGAGTACAGGCAACATTTACTCTCTCCTGTTAGCTACTCATATCTATGTACCTAGCTCTCACTTTATTTTTTTTATGTAATAATTGTGAAGCGCTCTGATACCCTCACCGGGTCTAGTTCACGCTATACAAAACCTTATAAATTAAATAACTAAATAAATAAATAAAGGACCCCTAGGGTTGACCCAAACCAAAGGCAATAGTGATACTCAATGTTCACATAGTCTTGTGAGTCCTGTCCTTCAGCGGACATGTCATTGTGGAGCGTTGCACGAGAAGATCAGGTAGCCTTGCAGGGGGTCTATCTTGAGTTTGAGCGCGACTTTTACCCGAAGGCATCAAGGCGCTGTAGCCGACCGCCCAGAAGACCATGCTCTGCCTATAAATTTGTTATGAAAAAGCTGTCTATATCGTTTAGAGCCAGGTCTTGAGTGCTTTCCTGAAAGGCAAAAGATGAGGGATGTCTCTCAGGCTTTGTGGGAGAGAATTCCAAAGTCTGCGCGCCACAATTGAGAACGCTCTGTCAGCCCATTTCTTTGTTTTGGTTCCAGGCACCATGAGCAGATCTAGATGGGCTGATCGCAGGTTTGTCCCTGGAAAGTGAAACCGGAACATATCTTTAATTCTAGATGGACTGGGGAGAAACAGGGCCTTATGTACTATGCAGTGTGCTTTAAACATAATGCGCTTTCTACTGGCGAGCCAATGTAAGGCCTCCAGTCCCCAGGAAGCTGACTGGTGCCTGGGAATGTCATGAGTTAATCTGGCCAGTGCATTCTGTGCCACTTGGAGTTTGTGCTGGGTGCTCGTGTTGGAGTCTAAGTGCAATTATCTTGTCTGAACATAACCAAGGCTAGTGCAACTTGCTTACATGCTGACTGAGGAATAACTGGGAAGATTTTCCTGGGCATCCTTAAGAGCCAGATGCAGGTCAACGGGAAACAACATTTACCACACAAATTTTACAACGCACTACCATTACAACAAAATTGTTACAACACAACATCCATTACATCGCATGCCATTACAACGCATGACACTACAACGCATATCACTACAACGCATACCATTACAACGCATACCATCACAACGCATAGCACCCTTACACTATCCATCACTTACCCTACTGTTGCACCCCCTGGAGTTAGAATAGTAATTTTTACTTCTACACTATCCATCACTTACCCTACTGTTGCACCCCCTGGAGTTAGAATAGTAATTTTTACCCCTACACTATCCAACACTTACCCTACTGTTGCACCCCTTGGAGTTAGAATAGTAATTTTTACCCCTACACTATCCAACACTTACCCTACTGTTGCACCCCCTGGAGTTAGAATAGTAATTTTTACCCCTACACTATCTAACACTTACCATACATGCAATGTGATGGTATGCGTTGTAATGGTATGCGTTGTAAAGGCAGTATGCGTTGTAATGGAATGCGTTGTAAAGGTAGTTTTTAAACATTGAACATTGAACATTTGTTGTAATGGAATGCGTTGTAATGGATGTTGCGTTGTAAAAAATGTGTTGTAAAGGTATGTGTTGTAAAAGTATGCGTTGTAACATCATACATCCAGGTCAACACAGTATTTATTAGCCTGGACATTAAGACTAATTTTGGGGGGTGCCAACGCTTCGCCATCCGGTCTCCGGCACCACTTAACAGTCTGCTTGCTGTTCGGCTGTCCGGAGAGCCTTAAATCTGCAGCTTTTACTTCATTGCCCCCTTTCTGGCCGAAATCTGCCCCTGTAATCAACTTTGCGCTGGAACAAGCTGAACCAACTCTTGGAGAGTAAAGTGCACCATTTAAATTATTGCGCCATTTTGCGACCTGGAGATCGGCTGCCCGGCGGGGACCGCCTTCCATGTGTCCCAGATCTGCAGCCTGCTTGATGCTGTGCTAGCTGCTATCCGGCCCGATCTCGGCGGCACAGCAGTGATTGCCACCCAAATGGTGTATCAAAATGACTACTCCAGCGAAAGAGAACGTCCGTCTGAAGAGTTATAAGAACAAGTCTTTGAATACTGATTAAATGAGGCGGCGGCGTGAAGAAGAGGGGCTTCAGCTGCTCAAACAGAAGCGTGAAGATCAGCTCTTCAAACGAAGAAATGTTGCGTGTGCAACAGAAACTGAGGAAGAAGGCATGTCTGATGGAGGATTTTATGAAGCACAAATCAATAACATGGATCTTGCTGCAATTGGCACCATTACTGCTGATATGATTGAAATGATTTTCTCAACCAACCCAGAGCAGCAGTTGTCAGCCACGCAGAAATTTTGAAAACTCTTATCTAAAGAACTGAATCCTCCTATTGATGAAGTCATCGGTACTCCTGGGGTTGTGGCCAGATTTGTGGAATTCCTCAAGAGGATAGAAAACTGTACATTACAGTTCGAATCTGCCTGGGTACTGACAAATATTGCATCAGGAATTTCTCTGCACACCCGCATCGTTATTCAATCAGGGGCTGTACCAGTTTTCATCGAGCTGCTCAGCTCAGAGTTTGAAGATGTCCAAGAACAGGCAGTCTGGGCTTTTGGTAACATTGCTAGAGACAGCACTGTGTTCAGAGACTATGTATTATACTGCAACATCCTGCCGCCTTTATTACAGTTGCTTTCAAAGCAGAATCGCCTCACAATGACCAGAAATGCAGTGTGGGCTCTATCGAACCTTTGCCGAGGGAAACACCCTCCTCCTGAGTTCCCAAAGGTCTCTCCCTCTCTTGCTGTGCTATCCTGGCTCCTCTTTGTGAATGACACTGATGTTCTGGCAGATGCCTGCTGGGCATTATCGTACTTGTCTGATGGACCAAATGACAAAATCCAGGCTGTGATTGACGCAGGACCCCTTGCCTGACCCCTACATGGCTGCTACTGTAGTCCCTTCCATGTTGTGCTCCTACTTTGAGATTTAATTTGACATTCGCCTTTCCCCATCCAGACATTAAATCTGTGAACTTACCCCCGACCGAGGAAACCTAGTTTTCTGGCCGATGCCCGGTGGATCTACCTGGTGGCTAAAGAGGAGATGGGCTGTGGACTTTACCCCTTCGGACATCACCTACCCAACTGGACGTTGGGCAGATTTTTCTTGCATCTCTTTGTCATATGTTCCCTCCCACCCCTTTACCCAAACCCATTACCCCTCTACACTCCATTTATTTAGCCCACTATGTTCTCTAAATGTTTTCCCATTGAGACCTAACTATTTGGCCAATTCCCGGTGGAGCTACCTGTTAGCTATAGAGGAGATGGGTTTTGGGACTTCCCCCTCGACCGTCACCTACCCAGCCAGACTTTGGGCAGACTTTCCTTTGTCTCTCTACCGTACCTCCCTCCTACCCCTTTACCCTTACCCCCTTCCCATCCACGCTTCACTCATCTCGTCTTCTATGCTCTTGTAATTTGTGTCTAGCAACTGATGCAAATCGTAACTGACGTAATTTTGTAATTTGTGGAACCTCATGTAAAGCGTTCTGATACCCCTGGGTCTAGCCAGCGCTACATAAAACCTTTGCCCTCACCTGTCCTTGCACTAGTCCCCACCTTATTTACCTGTGAATTTCCCGCGTCATTTGAGAGCCAGCTATTTTGTCTGATGCCCGATGGAGCTACTTGGTTTAGCTATAGGGGAGACAGGCCGGGGATTTCCTCCTTGGACGTCACCTACCCAGTCGGTCTTTAGCCAGACTTCCTTTCGTCTTTCCTGTCATCTCTTCCTGCTTCCTCCCTCGATTTATATCTCTACTTCTCTCCTCTCTCAATGTATTGAGACTGAACTATTTCGTCTGATGCCCAATGGAGCTACATGGTTTAGCTATAGAGGAGATGGGCCGCGGATTCGCTCCTTGGTCATCACCTACCTCTGTTGTCCTTTAGACAGATTTCATTTCGTCTCTCCTTGTCTCCTCCCTATCCTCCCTTTCTCACCTTCCCTGTTCCCCACTCTCTACGCTCCATTTATTTTGCCCTCCATGTTATTTAAATGTTTACCTTTGAGACCTAGCTATTTGGCCATAGCCCGGTGGAGCTACCTGATAGCTATAGAGGAGATGGGTTTTGGGACTTCCCCCTCGACCGTCACCTACCCAGCCGGTCTTTGGGCAGATTTTCCTTAGTCTTTCTGCCGTTTCTCCCTCCCATCCTGTTTTCTGCAAACCTCTTCCCTCGACACTTGAGACCGATCTACTTTGTCTGACACCCGATGGAGCTACCTGGTTTAGCGATAGGGGAGATGGACCGTGGATTCCCTCCTTTGTCATCACCTACCCAGTCGATCTTTAGACAGACTTCCTCTCGTCTCTACGGTTGTCTCTTCCCTTATTCTCATGTTCTCACCTCACCTATCCCCCACTGCTTTTCTCTCTCCTCCCTCTCCTCTCCTAATGTATTGCTGATGGTTTAACGTAATGTGTAATTTTCTGTTATACTGTTAAACCACATTGTTGCACTTCCTTTCGTCCCTCCTGTCTCCTACCGCATCCTCCCTCTATTTATGTCTCTCCTTGTAGCCCTTTCGAGCCCGAGAGAGACTGGGCTGGGCCCCCCTCTAACGCTCTGACTCGAAGATTTGTTTGTATATAGATAGAGCCGCAAGCTCGAGCAACGTTACTTATATTTCAAAATGCCAGTACGTGGGGGTAAGTGTAAGGCTGATGCAGGGGGGTCTCTTCTAACTGGCACCCTGGATAACTTTATTACGAGAGCTAATTCAGTAATAGATCAAGGGATTACGTTAATGGAGCGTCGGTGTCTCAAGATTTAGCCATGGCGAAAAGATCGTCCATGGGTCACTTCGCGAGTGCCTGTACGCCTGAACATCCAGTAAGAGTTAACATAATCGAATCACAAGCACTCGTACATAGTATTTCTGCCCAGCAGGAGCTTCCTCTCGACCAGTTGATACCCGACTTACACTCATCACAAATAGTAGAGGATAATGCAGAAATATTAGGGGTTAGCTTGATAGAAGAACCAACTATGATGCAATTAAGAGAGAGAAGGGAGGGTGCAAAGCCAAAGAGAAAAAGGGCTAATATCATTGCGGGCGGGGGGGGGGGGGTAGAAAACCGAAGGTACCAAAAGGTTTGGGTAATACTGACATATCCCAAAAGCAATTGGATGATGTCGAGAGAAACACCTGCTTAGTACTGGACCCGCAAGGTGATGGTCTAGCGCCAGGTGGTGGGGTAAACACTGTGGTAATAGACGAGGAAGATGACAACCACCTATTAAAAAAATTTGGGGCTTTGTTTAAATCTTCCCTCAATCCTTTGGTAGCTAGACTCTCACGGATTAAGAAACAGCTTACTCAGTTGAAATTGATCACTAGGGGGCTGATAGATACTACGAATACAAAAACGGTGCACCTTTGTCCAACATTAAAAACTAACAAATAGGCTGCACAAGAAACTGGTAAACCTCCAGCTTCGGATCAACAATCAAAATTAATTAGTCCAAATAGCTCAAATACACAAACAAGCAAATCCCTAACTGAATTAGCCTGTTCCACTCAATCAGCAGAGAAAGGAGATAAGGCTTCTAATATTACTCCTGGTGAACCTAGAGGGGATTTGACGTTAGGGGTACCTGAAAGGAGGCATAGAATACATTTACCACCAGAAGCAAGCCCGTATACGGTTGTATTAACGGAAGTCCCAGAATTAAGGAATTGTAGTGAGTAAGCATTTACGACCTTGAAAAACAAAGTAGTATACTGGCTAAATACAAATCGACCGTTACCCCCTCATATGTCAAGTTAAATACTGATGGTCCGCAGAACAGCATGGGTGGGGTCTAGTACAAAAACAATCTCGGGGGACTGTCAATTTTAGGGATCCATCCACGGTTGACTATATATGTAGCTTCAGAAACCAAAATACCCAGCCAGCCATAGAAGCACGACCACTTTCATACTTCTATCCGGCAACTGATTACCCTGACCACGAGGGTAGTTGGACGCGGGTTACGCATCATACTAGGGACAGAATGGTAAAGGTGGGGTATGGTCAACTAAATAGATGGACAGGTGCCCCTATTGAAAATAGGTTTAATTGCCTAGAAATGGTGGACTGACTACAGATGTCCAAAGATAAAATCCTTGGGAATATTCAGGGAAATGGGCAGGACAGCCATCGAACCCCCCCAAAGATCTCAAATTTAATAAAGAAATGTGATTTAACGGTGGTCTTGGGGGAGTGCGATTTAAGACTAGGTAGTGTATTAGGCGAAGGGGGTGGCATCAACTTTAATGCCAATAAGTGTGCAGTGGGGAAAATGCATAATAAGTCAGTCGAAATATTATCGGCGGCCCAAGGCCAAGTGACGCCAGAAACCCAGAGGGAAACTGAAATACACCTACCACTAACATCACCAGATACTAGCCCAGTTGATTTAAATAGGGATAGGGCCCTTAGCCAGATTAAGGTCAGGAGTGATGTTGTTACATTATTATCATGGAATGGCGCGGGCTTATCAAATAAGCTAAAGGAACCAGCATTGTTGCCTTACATACAATTATTCTCAATTGTTTGTCTGCAAGAATATTGGGAGAAGGAGGAAATCCACATTAATGGGTTCCGCACCGTCTTCACATTTGCTAGGTTGTCAAGGAGGGGTAGGAACTCCGGGGGTCTCTGTACTTACATATCTAATACTGCTAACGTCATAGTGAAAAAGCTAAGCACAGGAACAGAATATTACCAGATCCTGTTACTCTCAATGGGAGGAAATCAGGCTGTAACCCTGATTAATTTTTATAATAACATCCAAAGGGCTGAATTAACTAAGATATTAGATGGACTTGTCCAAAGCGTATATCATATAGTTGAAGATATCCAGGGGGAATTGTATAATATTTGTCGAGGATTTTAATTGCCACTTATGCACTCATAGCCATTCAGGTGTTTGTGGGATGGAGAACTTAAAGGGTGAACCCTGCACACACTTTGAGCATTCTAATACTGGGAATTCTTTTAATTCTCTGATACACCAGCTAGACCTGGGGTACGCAAGTTTATTATGTAGCCCACAGGCCCCTTTTTTACCCACTTTCATCGGCAGGGGTTGCAGCTCGGTGATTGATTATGCCCAGGTTTCAAATAGTCACTCTCGTTATGTGCTTGGTTGTAATAAGTGACCATTTTCCTATTAGTCTCTCTATAGAAACTACTTAAAAAAATAGTAAGAATGGCGATGTAATTGACAATCTTTATAACTATGGAATATCCCTAGCAAAAATGAATGGTTATGCCATAAAATGGAATAGAATTGATGCCACAGCGTTTTTTGAAACCTTGATAACGAAACAGTATAATGATTTTATGACTTGCCTTTCCGATAGTGCTGACTGCGCCTCAGTAGTTGTAGCCTTTCAGATGATCTCAGATGAAATCTGTAAAGCCTTAACTAGGACAATAAGGAAGGGCTCGAAAACTGAGGGAGAGGGCTGGTTCGTCTCAGCATGTAGTAAAGCGCATGCAGTCTTAAAAATGACCCTTAAGAGAGAACCAAAAAACGTGCTTGAGATTAGAAAGGCGCGAGCCTCCTATTTTTCCAATAATTAACCCTTTCGATGCGTCATGATGCACAGTTGAGCTGTGCTGATGACGAGCTGAGCTCGTCATGACACCAGCAAAATGGCAATTTCCAGCACAGGGGGGGGGAAAACGCCTAGCAGCCAAGTTGTTAAGAATCGGAAAAAGGAAATAAAGCAGGAATCATGGCGAGTATTACACCATGCATGCATCCTGAGAGATAACGTTGGCTTTTGGAAGGCAGTCAACGCCCCTTTTTTTGTTGAAAAGAAAAATAGATTCTATAGAGATGGCCATAGATGAAGTAACCTGGTTCAATCACTTCACTGCATTATATAAGAAAGATGAACAGGTAGGAATTGGGCATGGCAATAGCTCGGGATGGAGGGGACCGAGCCGCAGAGTTTGTTTCCTTTAGGTATTGAATTCACACTATCTGAAATTGAATCAGCAATAGCAGAGTGTGCGGCGGGAAAAGCCCCAGGGCCGGACGGGGTCCCCGTAGATATCTAAAAGTCAAATAGTAATCTATGGGCACCACTCCTGACCAATGTTCTTAATAGTAGTAATAAAATTGGGTTTATTCGCACCTGGCAAGAGGCGGTTGTGGTCCCAATATTTAAAAAAGGGGATCGTAACGACCCCAAGTGCTATAGACCTATTTCCTTGTTAGATGCCCTAATGAAAGTGGCAGGAAGAGCCATTTTGAATAGGCTACAATTATGGGCTCAAGAGACAGGCGCTCTTTCTAAATTCCAGTATGGCTTCAAGGCGGGGCTAGGTACCGTGGAGCAAGGGTTGAACCTAGCAATAATAGTAGGAAAATATGTGGTGGCGAAAAAAGGCAACTTAATTCTAACATTCGTCGACCTGAGTTCGGCATTTGATTGTTTGAGCCATGAAATATTATGGGATACTTTGGTACGACTTGGTATTGATCCCAACTTGGTAAATTTTATTAAAGAACTATATCGGGGGGCGGGGGCTAAAGTGCGCTTTGGTAGTAAGGGTGAATGTACATCTGAGTTCCCCATAAAGAAAAGAGTCCGACAGGGCTGCATTCTTGCGCCTTTTTTATTTAACCTTTATATCAATAGTGTGGCTAACCACCTAACATTAGATAAAACGGATTTCTCCCAAATTAAAGGCAGCCCAGCCCCGATATTGTTGTACGCAGATGATGCGGTTATCATGGTCAGAACTCAGGTGGGTTTACAGAGTGCGCTAACCACTTTTTTGAACTACATGGGAGCTAGAGACTTGAAAATCAATATTGGAAAAACTTATAACATGTGTTGTTCAACAAAAATAAATGTTCAATGCAACACCTTTTTTGAGAAGTCAAAGATAGAATCGACAATTTTTTTTTCCTATTTAGGGATAATTTTTAATAAGAAGGGAACTTGGGCATCAGCAGCCGATGCGAGGCAACTATCCTTTTCTCTTGCAATCGGAGCTGTGAGACAATTTGCAAATAAATTGGGAGGGCGTCCAGTACACATTTTGGTAGACATTTATAAGTCGAAATGTGTGTCTACCCCAACATACGGTGCAGGTATTTGGGGATTGTCGACACCCGAGACATCCAACTGTGTGAAAATGCCTTCCTTCGCTTTCTATTAGCTGTTCTAAAGTCGACATCAACTTATGTATGTCACAGAGAATTAGGCTTGCCCTATGTTTGGGACCTTATTAAAGTAAGTCCTGTGCTATTGTGACATAAGGTTTGGACATCTGAAGAAACTGGACTTAACAGGCAAATATTACAGGACTGTCTTGTACTTCAGGGGGCGTACAAAATCAGGTGGCTTATGTATGTGAAGGATTTTCTAACAGAGATCTTGATTATTTTGATTCCCCCACAACTTTAACTTCTATCACTAGGAAAAAGCTGAAAGAAATTTGCCTCGAACTGCTGTAGAAAAAACGCTGGCAGGTAGAGGGAAGAAAGGGGTCCTAGTACAGAATCAACTAATCTCGCAGGGACACGAAATACAGCAATGTTTAATTTCCACACAGAGCTGTTATTCTAGGATGCTCCTAACACGCTTCCGGGGAGACAGCTTCTTTAGACTAGTTACCTTCCCGGAAACAAATATAGGTCAAAAAATTTGATCTTGTGCCCCTGTGATGATGTGTCACAACTATGAATTAAACCCTCAATAGTCTAGCATTTTGTACTATTATGTATTAATGGACTTTTTAACTAGGATTGATTCTTTGCTGTGTATTTTATTGTGATTTTATTTTGCTTTTATACTTTTAATAGTGAAATCGAATAAAGCTATCTTTGACTTGACTTGACTAATTTTGGTGTCTAAGATTTTTAGCCATCTCCCCTGGGATGGTACAGACACCCAATGTGTCTGGCCACCAGCTGCTATTCCAGCTAGATGGTCCTGTGCCAAAGAGCAGCACCTCGGTTGTTTCACCATTAAGTTTTAGGAAGTTTTGTCCCATCCAGTCTGCTGCTGCCGACCTACATAGCAAGAAGTTTTCTGCAGTGGAGCCTGAATTCTTGGGGATTGGCGCAACAATCTGTGTATCGTCAGCATATGACAATACCTTTATGCCAAAGGTTTGAATTATGGCTGCAAAGGATGTCACATAGAGGTTAAAAATCATTGGGCTTAAGGAACAGCCCTGAAGAACTCTACGCGGCAGAGAGAAAACCTCAGAGTAGAATTGCTGTAGCTTCGCTCTCCTTGAACGATCCATATGGTAGGAAGAGAGAAGGCCCTGGCTTGATGTCTGATACCCAGGTCTTGGAGACGCTCAATCAACAGCATAGGCGAGATGGTATTGAACGCAGTTGACAGATCAAGGAGTATCAATGCCACGCCTTGTCCTTTGTCCATGAGCCTGATAGAGTCTGTGGCCGAAATCAGCGCAGTGTCAGTTCCATGATGTTTCCTAAACCCAAACTGAGAGTTGTCCAGCCAGCCCTGCTGTTCCGCAAATTCCATCAGGTAGATATTAAGATGTTTCTCTAGTATCTTTGCTGGACAGGGAAGCAGCGAGTTGGGGTGATAGCTGGGGATAAGATCCTGAGAGAATTACAGGCGATGGCCTTGTTCCACCATCTTTGGCGTAAGACATGGGAAGGCGGAAAGTAATTTAGGTTTCAGACTTTTCGCTTGGATGTCTTCCAGGCCCTCCAGCTGGGGTTGGCTACACAAGTGAGTTGGAGGCTGCTTCAAAGCCCCTGTGGATGTCTACAATATTAGATTGAAAAAAGTTAGCTAGCTGGTTGGAGACTAGTTGTGAACCTTCGGGCTCTCCAGTGGCCAGAGGGGTGGAGACCTTTTAACCTACCCTAGAGAATTCTTTGGTGGTTTTGGCATTCTCAATTTTAAGCGTGTACTATTTGGATTTTTCAACAATCAAAGCTGGTTTCTATTTCCTAATTTGGTTTCTGTAGATGATTTTTTCTTGCTCTCCCTGACTTTTCCTCCATACGTGCAGTTGTCGGCGATATACCTGCTTCAGCGTCCTGAGTCTGTCACTGTTCCATGGGGCTGATGGAGAGAGTCTTTTTTGCGTGACTTCCTTGAGGGGGGCTATATTGTTGGCTGCCATCTATAGCCAGTCTGCAAATGCCCCTTCGTATACATCCTCCGAGGTCTCCATTGGTATGCTGTCTAGGGTGTTGTCAGGGCTTCAGCAGACAGCTCCTTCTACTTTCTTAACCTGGGTGTGTTTTGGAGGGGCTGACCACTGCTAACTGAGGGTGAGGATGTAAAGAAAAAAGACATTGCACTATGGTTGGACCAGCTGAATGATAGGACAGCCCTGTAACATTTGAAAAAATACAGTCTAAGGTGTGAATTTTGTTATGCAGAGGCGCTAGTACCAATTCACTCATTCCCACACTCAGAAGGTCTTCTGTAAAAGCATTAGTGAGTCTTGGTGGTTGCTCTCTTCAAGATGGAAATTAAAATCATCCATGATGTTCAAAAATCTATTAGTTAAAAAAGGTTCTATTAAGTGCTTTAGCTCAAAAAAGGGGGTCGAGGCCCTGGGGATCTGGCCAAAGGTTCAATAAGTTGCTTGCGCTTTTAAAACATAAAAAGGTTCCTTTAACATCTGCAGCAGAAAAGTCAACTCTTCAACCATCACATTCTGAGCCGGAGGTTCAGAGGCATTTGCACACTCAATTTTCAACACCCTTTGCTGATCCACGACTCAATCACAATTTGCATTTCAACTCTTTTCAACACCATAGGCTCTATCTTTTTCACCGACTTTAAAACTGTGTATGGAACTATTCCTTCATTTTTGGGTTCATTATTTCTTATGAAGTTTGGTGTCATTGTAGCCATCATTTTTTTTTATGTGTGTGACACTGAACGCTATACTTATACAAGCTTCAACCTCCTTGTCTGAGACCTTTCTTTCAGTGCTGGAACCGTTATAAGATGCTTATCTTGGCTATTAGTTTGGATCAAGAAACCGCGGGCTCTGAGGATTGCTGGGATCTGATGTGGCCATTAACAATATATGAGGTGTTACAAAAGAGTCCACAGGTTCTTATGTTTTCTTAAGACATCACCCAATCTCTCACTTATCACTACTACCTAAACTACTGTAAAAAGCCACCAATATATAGACAACTTTATAATTATTTAGAAACAAACTCTTTTTTTACTTCATTGCACTCCGATGGCTTTCCTAGCCTCAGCACAGAAACTGCCTTGGTGGCTACTACAGATAATTTACATAGGATAGTGGACTAGCATGGCTCGACTGCCCGGGTCTTTTCACATTATCCGTGGCCTTTGATATCGTCTCCCATGTCATCTTAATAGAAGGGTTACGATTGTGCCCAGTCATGCCCTCAGATGTCTTGCATCTTTTCTATCTTACTTGGTTTTCTTCTGCAGCAGCAGCTCTGACACAAGAGATTCCCCAGTTATGTTATGCGTTCTTTCATTGCGCGCGAATCACCCGGGGGCAATTCGGCGCTTGGCTAGAACTAATCCTCAGATAGAAGAGGCCCGAATGAATTATTGTCTTTTGTGATGGTCTCTCATTTTCTTTTTTTGGATTTTTTAGAGCTGTGTTTCTGGCTTTGTACGTCTGATTTGGAACTGTTGCTCCATTTGCTTTCCTCTTCTCCGCTCGACAGAGAGATGCTCACATCTGATAACTCAGATTTGTCTGTGAGAGAATAGAATTGATCCTGATTATCCGGGGATCTTGGCTTGAAACCATGCGGGGTGGTGTCAAAGTCCAGAGGTGATACGGCAGCTACAGAGCCGTCAATCCCCATAATATTAGGAGTTTCAGGTGGGGGAACACTGATATTTTTGCCATTATTTACCCAGTAATTGTCCAAAGGAGTGCCTATTATCTGAATGTGAGGTACAGATCCACTTGTGATAGCCGGGGTGGGCGTGGGGGTGGGAGGGGGGGGGGGGGTATTAGAGCATGGTGGGGCTTTAAGCATATGAGCATCAGGTTGTCCTGTAGTAGTGGGCTCTGTACTTTCTCAACGCAGCAGTTACATCCGGACACCCTCCCCCCATTTTCGGGTCACGTTCCTCCCCCTTCGTGGCTGCCTTAGCACTAAAGCTGCTAGTAATCAGCAGTTGACTACAATCACTTTGAGATGCAGGTTAGTGTCTTTTTCACAGAGAAATTGTTTGCAGTTTCACTCCCCCCGGGGCTTTACTCAGGACTTTCACCTCCGTCTTTATATCCTCAATTTTTATCACCCCCGCATCTACCCTTAGGCCCAGTTTGCTCTGGCTTCCTTTGGCGTAATGCCGTCAGGGTAGTGTTTCCCTGTATGGTATTAACATTGCTTTTGATTTTTGCGGTGCGGCCCCCCTTGTTAGCCATTCTTACTTGAGTGTCCTGAATGATAGATAAGATCTGTAATGAGGAGCTCCTTTGCCCCCCTCTGCTCTTCAGCTGTATTCTCCGGTCTCGCTCGTCAGACCGTGAGTTGCGCAGGACTGAGTAGATCCAGGATGCCTGAACCCTTACGTCAACCTTGCGGCTGGGAGGATGTCTCCGTCCCGACTGATGCCACCAGAACAGGAAAAAAAATAAACGCTTTGCTTGGAGTTTAGATTGGAACATTTGCTGCATGTTTGTGGTAGCTTTCGGGAGGTTTAGAGTTTCTTTCCGACCTTGTTTTGTCTTTTGCGAGGGGATGCTCAGCGGAGCATCACAAAGGTGCTGCTAGCCGATCGCCATCTTGCCTCCCTAGTCTGTATCCTTACACTTTCACCAAGCACTCTGTCACTGCTGTTGCACTGTTGTAGTGACTCATTCATCAGTGTGTAGCAATTCATTCACTGCATTAAAACACAAAGGGGCAGATTTACAATAACTGGCGCATCCCCAGAGATATGGCAGTTATTGTGCACCATGCCACCACCACCATGGATGCTCCACATTTATAATGCGGCGCACCATGGGGCAAAAACGGCACAGATGCGTGACGCATCTGTGCCATAAAGGCTGCACATTTCTGGAGTTGCGTCACAAGCACAACACAGCTCCAGCAATGCTCTGGGGGCCCTATGCTCACAATTCTGTGTCAAACCTTACACCTGCTACAAGCAGGCAAAGGATTTTGACGCAGCATGGGCCCAAAATTGACTGGGTGAAATTTTGTAGATTTCACTCAGCCACTTTTAGGAGGTGTTCCTGCGCCGGACAAACCCCCCCCGGCCCCCCTACCCCCTCCCCATGTGCAGGAACGTCTCCTTCTGGCGCAGGGCTTTACAATGTGATGCATCTCCCAGATGCATCACGTTGTAAATACCCTGCACCATGGAGCGTCTATTGCGCCGCCACTGGGTCACTAAAGTGACGCAATGGCGGCGTAAGAGAGGCACAATGGGGTTGTAAATCTGCCCCTAACACGGACAAATTCACCCAGACAGTTTTACTGGCAGTTCAAAGGGAAGCATAGACTTGTAACATATTTATGTACATGTTACATTCAAATGCTTCAGAAGTACTACAGTATACTGTAAGTAAACACCTTATAGACTTATGCTGTAGCACTTCCTTATAGTTCTGCACTTTCACATTCATCATACAATACTAATGTATTCTTTCATTCATTTATGCACTACACATTCATTCAAAAAAACTTTTACACACTATTATACTAATGTAGCTCTTTATTTGACCAGTGAACTTACTTCTTGAAAAAAACTATTTTTTTAAACTTTTTGTTAGTTTTTATTTATTTTTGTATTTTTTGAACAGTATTAACTGTGCAAACAAAAAAGTGTCCAACGGGAGCAAATAAACAAAAATAAATTAGCGGCGGGAGCAATGGTGCTCCTGTGCGCGCCGGCCAATCAAAGTAACTGATTGCTCCCCACATGCCAATGTCTCATCGCAATATATACAACGAAAAATAATTTCTCTAAAATTGGGTTGGATGTCCGGCTGTAGACTGGATAGTGCTGTGGATGGTCCTGTTGAAGTGCCGGGAACAGCAGGTGGAGGGTCGTCCTGCAGCCTAGCACATGAAGCTCTCTCATAATTGCGAGGATGGAGGGTCTTCACGTGACGAACCATTCTGGCGGTTCCAAATGAATACTTTTTGGTTGGATCTCCTCTAGATAGTGTGGTCCCACACACCTTGCAGACGACCTTCGCAGCATTTACCTTCTTTCCTCCATTTGGAAAGGTGAAAAATTTCCAAATTAATGCTTCTTTTCTTTTTGGCTGTGCCTCCTCAGCCACAAATTCCTCTTCTGAAGAGTGTTCCGAAGAATCTTCTTTCTTAATTGCAGCCATATTAAACTTCTCTTCCAAGACACAGGAGCTCCAGAAAAGAGATGGTTCCTCTGTGAAAGTCAAAGAAGAATGATTAAAATGGGTGGGGTCTTTCAACAGTTGGAATAGGAAGTATTATGAACCAATCAAATCTCTTGTTTTGAAGTCACATGGCATGCGCGTACGGTACGCTTATGGTGCGCACACGTACGATGTACCGCCGCGATTTGAGCAATTGCTTTTAAAAGTAATATATGCTTATCAAAAGTTTAAAAAAACTATTTTCATGATTATCTCAGATAATGTTTTACCTCAATATTGACATTAAATACACAGATATATATTTTTAAACGTTAAGAAACTTTCGCGGAGTACGCATACGGTGCGCCGTACAAACGTACCTGACGTCACACGGAAGCGCCGAGGTGACGTGGAACATCAAGACATGTTCGTAACGTATGCGCAGGTACAAGTACAGATACAAAGGATGGTGCGAGCACCGTACGCGTACCATACGTTTACCACAAAAAAATGCAAAAAGAAAATATATAGAATTAAATTTTAATATATTGAAAAACAATTTAAAAAAATCATTTTTGAACTTTTTTTTTATTATTTTACATTAAAAATATGTAATGTAATTTAAAAAATAAAATAACTAAAAATAATTATTACAAAAATGTAGGAAATTATTATAAAAAAAGGAATAAATATAATAATTAATACATAAAAAAATTGGCATTTACAAAACCTATGAAATTCACTGAAAAAGCCATAGGTTTTAGGCAAGTTATAGTTAGGAATTCGCATTTAAAAACCATAGAAATTCACTGAAAAGACCATAGGTTTCACATATGTTATAGTTAGGAATTAGCATTTAAAAAACCTTTGAAATTCACTGAAAAACCATAGGTTTCATACATGTTATAGTTAGCTTGACATTTCACTCATACAAAACCATTGAAATTCCCCTGTTATAGTTAGTTCAGCTAACTATAACTCGCGCACACGCAATGCACTGCTGGTGACGTCACATATTACATCACTCATGACATGGTCAGTGACATCACTCATGACATCACTGATGACATCATCCAGTGAATGTGTGTGTTTCTGAAAAATAAATATTTTTTATATATGTATATCTAAAGGTCGATGAAGAATCAATGGGTAAATAAGTGTCGAAATTGATCTTTTTGTAAAATTGATTGTGTAACTGACTTATTAAGTGTATCTTAGTGAATAAATGTATTAGCAAGTAATGTTAAAATATGTAAATATCTGTATCAGTCCCTCACTTTGTGTATAAGTGGCTGCATGGGTTAGTGAGTAGCTACTTCTTTCCTAGACCTACCTGCAGTTTTGGACAAGGGGCAAACTTCCTGGCAGCAAACGGTCCGTGAGGGAAACGGCATCTGGCTCTTTTCAATTGCCGTGAGGAGAATGGCCATCGGAGCTTCCATTGCGGGACGGGACCACAACTCCCAGAAGCCCCAGCTCAGGCGCCTGCCAACAGCGTCATCAGGCGGCGCCAGGGCTCTATTAAAGACCACCCGGTGCCCCGCAGCGCGGGACGCGCGCGGGTGGACGCCAGGCTAAGCCCGGGCAAAGGGCGGGCCGTCTGTGTCCGTCAGAGGCTGGAGGAGGCAAGGCTGGGCCACTCGCCTAGCGCCTACCACCGGATTTGCCTACTGTTGTCAACGCTTCAGGGGAGATAGGCATCTAGCAGATCCCGAAAGCATAACCGACAATCACTGACTGTCCAGAGTTCTTTAAAGGTACTGTTTATCATCACTGTTGCTCGCCCCTTTTTCCCTCAAACTATTAATAACACAGGTTGAGTCAGAGTTGGGTAGTACCTGGTAGCACTAGCCCCCGCACTAGTTCTGATCATGGCGAAGTGTAAAACCACACAGATTAGGGTGGGGGGAGGAGTGAAGGGGACCCTGGACGCTTTCATTTCAAGAGCAGAGCCCCTTCTAACACACGAAATACAGCTAACTGAGAAGAGACTGTCACTGGATACACTCATAGCACAGAAACGATCCTCTATGGGCAAAATAGCGACGTGCCCGTCTCCCAGAGTCGACACTCCCTCAGACCAAGTTAATCCTGAGCACACTACACCCATTCACGGCACTAAGGCACATGTTCATGCCAACCCACTAGCATAAGGGGTTGGCGAGTTAGCCAAACTAAATGAGCAGATCGGAATTGATTTAAATCTAGCACAAACCCCTATTGGCGAAAGAAAAGGGCACAAGGCTATCCCTCCTGGGCCAGTGGAGACGGGTGGATTTGGGGAAGGGACAGCCCTAATAACAATGGATGCGGGTTAATACACTGGTTAACCCTACACTGGTTGCCTGTTAGGGACAGAGTGAAGTTCAAAGCTCTGTGCATTGCTCACCAGACCCTCTGGAAAATGGGTCCAGAAATTAATTGTTCCCTGATTTCTCCTTACCTGCCCAACCAGGCGCTTCGATCCTCAACTGCAGCACTGGCCAAGATTCCTAGAATCTTTAGAGCCAGAGCAGGAGGACGCTCGTTCTCGTACAATGAGTCAAAACTGTGGAACACCCTCCCTTTGCAGATGCGAGATAACTCCAACTTAACTAGTTTCCGGAAACAGCTCAAAACCTTTTTGTTTCAGTAACTAGTAACCTCCTGTTCTCCTGAGGGCATCTTCTGTTTTAGTTTCAGCGCCTGGACGCCTCAGGGCAACTGTAGCGCTTTACAAATCTCATTTTCATTTCATTTCATTTCACTTGCTAGTGCATTCATACTGGATGAATTAGATTGACTGGGAGCAGGGGGGGGATCTGAAGAGGTTATAATACAGGATAGCCCCCTCAGGACTGAAGTTAAAGGAATGGTACGCACAACAGAGTCAAGCAACCCAACCCCCTCGGAAGTGCATGGGGAACAGTCGAGGGAGGGGAATGAACTGATTGTAAGACTGTTGGAGACACCTTTAATATTAGGGAAGGGCACCACGGGGAATAGCACGGATGATCTTACAACCAGTGAGATTAGAGCGGTCTCATGGAATATTGCAGGATTATCGGCCAAAATACAAAATAAAGAATAGTTAGACTATATTAGAAAATTTCATATCATCTGCCTTCAGGAAACCTGGGAAACTAATATCAGTGCCCCTCACCTAGACGGATACAAAATGGTTTTTGTCCCGACACGCAAAACAACCATGGGTCATGCCAAGGGCGGCCTAATTAGTTATATGGACCAGACAATGCAAGGGACCTGGGAAGACTTGGGTTGGGACTCGGAATTCATGCAAGGACTTAGGTACTGCAAGAAGGGACTAAAATTAATTTTTATTAATTTTTATAACGCAATAGTGGCGGGACAGACCACGTTAAGACTGTGAGCTGGATGACAGGTTGGCTGGCATACAGGAGGCAGGGGATACACTCTCCCAGTTGATAATAGTGGGCGATTTCAACTGCCACCAGTGCCCCTTCTTGAAATGGGGCAGGGGAGGATGGGCCTCCAGCCCAAATAATAAGGGCTGGCATTTAGAACACTCAAAAGAGGGCAGGGAATTAAGTAAGATCCTGGGCACACATGCCCTCAGACATACGATGAACTTGATCAAAAGAGGGGAAAACAATATAGTAATCCAAACCTTTAAAGGTAGGGGAAGGGATACCATCATTGACTTCATCTTCGTAAGAAATAAGTTTAAACGAAGGGTCACGAATGTCAGCATAGAGGTTAGCGTCTTTAGTGACCATAACCCACTGGTATTGTCCATTAGGGATATTAACCCATCGACCGAGCCCGGTCAAAGGAAATCTAGCGGCTTAGTTCAAGCCACGGATCAGGGCAGGAGACTGAGATGGAAGAACATAGATGGGGAAGCGTTTTATAGAACGCTTCTCGCCAAGTCCGAAAGCCAGATTTGGAAATGCCTAGACCCAGCAGTGGAGGGGAATGAACTGATCAGCGCATTTGAGAGCACAGCGCAGCATATCGACGGGTTACTGAGGGGCAAAAAGACAAAGCATGACCCAATGCACCCTAGATGGTTTGACCACGAATGCACCTTGGCACAGAGGGAGCTGAAGCTAGCACTCAAAACCGTCTCAAAAGATAAGACTAAGGTGGTTGACTGTAGGGCACACTATAAAAGGGCCATTAAACAACGTAAAACCAGGCTACAGAACTAGGCATGGGAGACACTAAAAGACACCGCAGAGCGCAGGGATATGAATAAATTCTGGAGAGTAATTAACGATCCTTGCTTCCAGGAATCGAATAAATCGAAGGTGGCCTGTCACATTCTTCCGGACTCGTGGGTGGAGCATTTCAAAGGCCTGCATAATTACAGTGGCTCAGAAGATGCAATAGTATCAGATACAGGAAATGTAAATAGCATGCAGATAAGCTTTTCCCTGGGAGAGATCAAGGAAGAAATAGACGGGCTGACACGAAATAAGGCCCCAGGCTCCGATGGGATCCCGCCAGACCTTTTCAAGAGCCAGGTAGACCTTTGGGCCCCCATACTCACAAGAGTTCTCCATACAGCAGTGGAATCAGGCATGCCTAGGTCATGGTCCACGGCCATCATAGTACCAATTTTTAAAAAGGGAAACAGGAGTGACCCACAATGTTACCGCCCGATCTCGTTAATATATGTGACAGTGAAAGTCTTGGAAAGGGCTATTCTTAATCGGTTGACAGATTGGGCGGAGGAACATGACATTATCTCGGACACCCAGTATGGGTTTAGAAATGGCCGATCCACAACGGACCAATGCCCTAATTTATATCACCTGGTGGCCAAGTATATCATGTCAAGTAAGGGGACGGTGTACTTGGCCTTTATGGATCTGACGTCAGCCTTCTACCGGCTCAGCCGAAGGAAACTGTGGGAATCCCTAGGGTTGCTTGGTGTTGACCCAGGCCTGATAAATATTTTGAGAGTGCTCCACCAGAACACCGCGGCACAGGTTAGATTCAATGAAGAGGGGAACACTACTAATCATTTCCCTTGCTCAAGGGGTGTGAGGCAGGGATGTATCCTGGTGCCTTTTCTATTTACATTATATATAAATGGACTAGGCAAGGCGCTCGGAGATTTAGGGGTGGACTGCCCACGCATAGGTAGGAGAGGTATACCGGTCCTAATGTACGCGGATGACGCGGTAAGAGAGTAAGTATGTGTACGTTTCTGTAGAAGTAAGTGTAGTGGAGTGTGTATAGCTGTATATGCAAGTAAATGGATGTTTATTTGCATGTGTGAGTATGTGTGTGAGTAACTCTATGGATGAGTATCGGTGTGTAACAGGATGTATAGGTGTATGAGTACATATGATGAGTGAGTACATGTATGAGTGACTATATAGAACTGTTGGTGAATGAGTGGATGGATGTGTATTTAGATGTTACAATTAATGGATAGGTTGTTGTAACTGGTATTGGTATTTCCATTTTCTGAAAATTGTAGTTTCTATTTTTGAATGTGTGTATCAAAGGTAATATTAGGGTGAGAGGAGGTCTGCCACTCTTTCACAAGGATGATGTCATGAGTGATGTCATTTGAGATGTCATCAGTGATGTCATGAGTGATGTCACTGACCATGCCATGAGTGATGTAATATGTGAAGTCATCAGCAGTCCATTGCAGGCGCGCGTTATAGTTAGCTGAACTAACTATAACAGGGGAATTTCAATGGTTTTGTATGAGTGAAATGTCCAGCTAACTATAACAAATCTGGGAAACCTATAGTTTTTTCAGTGAATTTCTAAGGTTTTTTAAATGCTAATTCCTAACTATAACGTGGCTGAAACCTATGGTTTTTTCAGAGAATTTCTAAGGTTTTTTAAATGCTAATTTCTGACTATAACATGGCTGAAACCTATGGTTTTTTCAGTGAATTTCAAAGGTATTGTAAATGATCATTTTTAAATGTATTGTTATATTTTTTTTTTACACTGATTTACCACAATTTCTTTTTTATTTTTATTACATTACATATTTTTAATATACATTGAAAAAAATGTTTTTAAAAATATTGAAATTGTAATATTTATTTTTTTATTTTATATATTTTTTAATTTATATATATTTTATATAGCAGGCAATGATATCCTATGGAAGGAAATTCAAGTTACTGGTAAGTACGGTTAAAATTACTTTTCAGAATCAGTAGTGAGCTGAAAGATGCAGCACTGAGGTCTCTCCTGATAACAGGTTAGTAAATCGAAATTCGTAGTTCGGCTGATTTTAGAGGAATTTCTTTAAGTTCCAAAACTCCACACTTTGAACAATTTCAAAGTGAAACCAATCAATTTTAGCCTACGGAAGGAAATTCAAGTTACTGTAAGTATGGTTAGAATTCCTTTTCAGGATCAGTAGTGGGCTGAAAGAAGCAGCACTGAAGTCTCTCCTGATAACAGGTGAGTAAATCGGAATTCGTAGTTCGGCTGATTTTAGAGGAATTTCTTTAAGTTCCAAAACTCCACACTTTGAAGAATTTCCAAGTGAAACCAATCAATTTTAGCCTACGGAAGGAAATTCAAGTTACTGTAAGTATGGTTAGAATTACTTTTCAGGATCAGTAGTGGGCTGAAAGATGCAGTACTGAGGTCTCTCCTGATAACAGGTGAGTAAATCGGAATTCGTAGTTCGGCTGATTTTAGAGGAATTTCTTTAAGTTCCAAAACTCCACACTTTGAAGAATTTCCAAGTGAAACCAATCAATTTTAGCCTACGGAAGGACATTCAAGTTACTGTAAGTATGGTTAGAATTACTTTTCAGGATCAGTAGTGGGCTGAAAGATGCAGCACTGAGGTCTCTCCTGATAACAGGTGAGTAAATCGGAATTCGTTGTTCGGCTAATTTTAGAGGAATATTTGTACGTTTCAAAAATAGACACTTAGAAACTTTTCTGGTGAAAACCACACAATAGATTCCTATGGAAGGAAATACAAGTTACTGGTAAGTACGCTTAGATTTACTTTTCAGGGTCCGTACTGGGCTCAAAGATGCAGCACTGACGTCTCTCGTGATAACAGGTCAGTAAATCGGAATTCGTAGTTCGGCTGTTTGTAGAGGAATATTTTGCTCAATAGTGAAGGAAGCGGGCGGGGCCTGAGGTGACATGTGTGCAAACACGCCCTGTGGCGTGTTTTAAGTTGGGGAATTAATTATTCTTCAATCCTGTGGTCCCCTGTTGGCCAACTAGTCCACCAGGTACCTCTAGTCTGCGCCAGGGAGCTGCATTGCAGAGAGGTGTTCAGGGGGCACGCCCCTTTTTACAACACTCTGCAGCGCAGCTCCGTGGCGCTTACTGGAGGTACCTGTTGGGCTGGTTGGCCCTTAGGGGACCTCTGGATTGAAGAGGAATTAATTTCCCAACTTAAAACGTTCCACAGGGCATGTTTGCACACATATCACCTCAAGCCCCGCTTCCTACCTTCACTACTGTGCAAACGCTCCCCGTAGGACGTTCTAAGTTGGGGTATTAAGTCCCTTGTATACTGGGTGTCCCTGAGGTCCAACTAACCCACCAGGAACCTCCAGTATGCGCCAGGATACTGGAGGTTCCTGGTGGGATAGTTGGCCCCCAGGGACCCCCAGTATTCAAGGGGGCTGCGTTGCAGAGAAGTGTAAAAAGGCCACGCCCCTTTTTACACCTCTCTGCAACACAGCCCCCTGGCGCATACTGGAGGTTCCTGGTGGGCTAGTTGGCCCCCAGGTGTGGTAAATATACTATTACCTCATATATCAGAGTTTCTAGAATGCTATCAGTAAGCAAAGAAAGAGGAGTCCGTGGTGCAGAGTTAAGGGCTTTATTCAATAACTCGAGTTAAGGGAGAGCTCCTTCACCAAGCGGGTTCAGGAGTGGTCTAAAGCTTGATTCACACAGCAGAATATTTATACAGATTCAGTCAGTAGGCATCAAAAGAAAAAGGGAAGTGACAAGCAGTAATTTCCAACCAGATGTGTCAAGGTATGGGCGTGTCTTGTGTCTCGTGAGAGTGCATGCGATGTGTCTAAATATGCTCTTTTCAGTTGAAGGCCCTTCCTCATCCGGGGGGTTTATCTCTCGGCTTAGAGTCAAGAACAGGAACTATCTCTTAAAACAGGAACTATCTCGCTGGTTCTCGGAATTGGCCGAACCACAGAAATGTGTGGTCTATGAACGGGGGTGCCAGGTGCAGGGTGTCTTGCTCATGGGTCTGAAGACAAAATGGATGACACACGCAAAATGGGTGCTGTCTGAATCAAATGGCTACCAGGCAGAAAGAAGGGAAACAATGGGGCACAATTGTCAATTTTTCCTCACAGGGACTCCCAGTATTCAAGGGGATTTAGTTCCCCCTCCAGAAACGAGTCAGGGGGTTGCGTTGCAGGGAGGTGTAATGAGGCCACGTCCCTTTTTACACCTCTCTGCAACGCAGCCCCCTGGTGCATACTGGAGGTTCCTGGTGGCTACTTGGCCCCCAGGCACCCCAGTATTCAAGGGGAATTACTTCCCCCTCTCCAAACATGACAGGGGCGCATTTGCAGAGTGGTGCAGGAAGGGGGCGTGGCCACCTCCCCATCTTATTTTTTTTTATTTTTTTTAAAGGGGGCTGTGTAGCCCCCCTTCTTTTTCTTTTTTTTGGGCCCTGGGGACCCCATCCCCCAGGGCCTGACCCCCAATATATATATATATATTTTTAACACAAAGGCGGCCGTGTGGCCCCCCTCCCGTTCTAATTCCAGGCCCCGGGTACCCCATCCCTCGGGGCATTGCCACATATTTGTTTTATTTTTTAAGGAGGGGTGCTGCATAGCCCCCCTCCTCAGGCCACCTAAGGCCCCGGGGACCCCATCCCCCAGGGCCTTGCCCTCTCCATTGGGGGCCGTGGGGAGGTCCCCAAGCCCCCCACGGTCCCTGCATCCTGCGGGAGCCGGTACTGCTTTTCTGCGTGGGGAGCAGCTAACATGCTGCTCCCCATGCAGAAAAGCAATCGTCTTTGGTTTTTGAAAGAGAAAGCATGTTTCCTGCTCTCTCTTTCAAAAACCAAAGCACTACCATAGCAAACAGCAGTGTCCCTGGGGTGGGCACCCCGGGACACTGCAGGAGCCGGCCCTGGGGGGTGGGGGTCCCCAGGGCCACCACAAGGCTCCAGGAGGGACGGTGCATGCCCCCCTCCTAACATTTAAAAGCCCCGGGGGTAGTGGTCCCCGGTGCTGGGGGGTAAAGGTAAAGGTAAAGGTAAGATTTATAAAGCGCATGGCTGCCCGTGAGCATCCCAGCGCTAAGGGTTCCAGGGTCTGTCACGGACCCCCTATTTTGAATATTAGAGCCCCAGGGAGGTGGGGGTCCCCAGGGCATGTGGGGGGGGCTTGAGCCCCCACACAGGTTTTGTTTTTTTTATTTAAAAAAGAAGCCTTGAGGGGTGGCGGTCCCCAGGGCTGCGGGGGGGGGGGGGGGGGGTGAGCCCCCCCAGCATATATAATATTAAAGCCGGGGGTGGCAGTCCCGGGGCTGGGGGCCCCTCTGGGCCCCCCATTATTATATATTTTTTTAATTTATTTAAAGAGTTTTAAATAGCGCTGGCTAGACCCGAAGGTATCAGAGCGCTTTACATGAGAATCAACAATGTAAAGAAAAAGATCAAAAAATAGGCAATACATTAGGAGAGGAGAGAAAGGAGAGAGAAAAATAGTGGAAGGGGCAGGGGAGGTGAGAAAGGGAGGATAAGGGAAGAGACAACAAGGAGAGATGAAAGGAAGTCTGTCTAAAGACCGACTGGGTAGGTGACGACCAAGGAGGGAATCCACGGCCCATCTCCCCTATAGCTAAACCAAGTAGCTCCATCGGGCTTCAGACAAAATAGTTCAGTCTCAATACATTGAGAGAGGATAGAAGGGGAGACATAAATAGAGGCAGGATGCGGGAAGAGGCGACAGGAGAGACAAAAGGAAGTCTGTCTAAAGGCCGACTGGGTAGGTGACGTCCAAGGAGGGAATCCCCGACCTGTCTCCCCTATAGCTAAACCAGGAAGCTCCATCGTGCACCAGACAAAATAGCTAAATCTCAATTGACGAGGGAAAATTCACAGACAGACAGGGTGGGGCTAAGGGCCAGGACTGGTGAGGGCAAAGGTCAGTAGCAGGAAAGTGGAGAAGAGTAGAGCGGGGAGGGGTAGGGGGTAGGGGAGGAGTGAGATACGGTCAGGAGAGACGCAGGAGAGTTTGTTGCGGCTGTCATTTTAGGCAGGTGCAGCAGTATTTCAGGAGCGATCACGGTGTGAACAGCCCATTATCAGGAGCAGTACCCAACTCCTCTGCGGCAGGATAAGCAGAGTATACAATAAGAAATACCATAAAGGGTACCAGCTTACTGAAAACCATATAACTGCACGTCTGACTGTGAGACTTCATCATCCAACACATTGCTACATCTTGCGTCTCCTAACACTTTATCATCCACATCACTGCTACGTGTTGTGCCCCCTTTTCACATGAAATGGAAACACTTCTCACATAGAATCAAACCAAAGGCAACATCCTTCCAACCACATACCCTACATGATGTAAGTACGCTACATCCTGTAGGGTGTGTAGCTGGAAGGATGTTGGCTTTGTTTTCATTCATTCTATGCGGGCAAACGCTACAGGCACCCAACATAGGGGTAGTGAGCGCTATAAAAATTCTGCAATACAACATAAAACAAGAAATTGCATATGTCTATAAGAAATGGCAGAGTTGCACACACAGGGTGCAAAAAGAAAGCCCAATACATCAAGGCACTGAGAGCCTGGAAAGAGTCAAGAGAGCCACAGAATGCGGGGGATATCATACCACCAGATGGCATTGTGGATCCCAGCAGAGGCCTGTCACCAGAGGAGCTGGCAGACAGGGCAGCAGACAGGGCACATGCAATGGAGATGGCAAAGTTAGCTGGACAAATGGAGATGGACAAGCAAAGATTGGCCATGGAGGCGCAGCAACGCCAAATGGAGCATGATCTGAGATTGAAGGAGTTGGAGCTGAGAGGTTCGGGAACAACTCCTTCTGGTGGCAGCACAACGCCGGTGCAGGTAGAGTCCAGGGTGTACATACCCAAAGATGTAGTTAAGGAGTTCTTTAAGGGGGATGACATAGGACAGTGGTTTAGGGCATATGAGGTAGCCATGTCCTCCCACCGGGTCCCTGACAAGGATTGGGGAGCGGGGTTGTGGGGGAGGTTCCTTAGCGAAGGGCGGGACACCCTACTAGATTTGCCCACTGAAGAACAAAGTTCCTATCCCCGCATGAAAGAGGCCTTAAAGTCCAGGTATGGGCTTACCCCTGAAATGTACAGACAGAAGTTCAGGGAGAGTGAAAAGCGTCCTGGGAGTACGTATGTGGAGTATGTGACTGGTTTTTGCAGAGCACTGGATGGTTGGGTGACGGGTAGCAAAGTAAATGATTTTCAGGGGCTTTTTGATTTAATTGCATGGGAGCACTTGTCTGATCACTGTTTTTCTGAGCTACGCCAGCACCTGATTGATAGCAAGCTGTCCAACCCGAGGAAGCTTGCTGAGGAGGCGGACCGCTGGCTCAGCACCAGGGTCCACAAGGGTCCAACGGGAGACTCCGCCAAGGGTGGGCAGGGTCCCCAGCAGAAGAGTGGGGGGGACAGGGGTAAACCAAGAGGGTTCTAGCGAGGCCCCCAAAGTAATCCCCAAGGGAACCAGCAGAGAGGTTCTCAGCCTCCCCCACCCCCGAAGCAGACCGGGGCCCCGACAGGTAGGCCTGTTCCAAAGGGGCCCTTCAATTGTTACAGGTGTGGTGACCCGGGTCACATTGCCTCTGACCCTAAGTGTCGTCTGTTTGGTAAACCATCACCCACTGGTGCTCCACCCCGGCAAGTAGCTAGTGTTAATTTGGGGGAAGAAGTAGTAATCCCCGGGGGTGGAGATCCTGTCCAGATGACCCTAGTCTCTCTAGGAGACAGTGAGATGGTCCCTGAGAACTACCTGCCCTCTAACACTAAGAAATATGGGCAGGTGGTGACCATCAATGGTAAGAAAGCTGAAGCTCTTAGAGATACAGGAGCCAGCGTGACTGCAGTGAGGCAGCACCTGGTGTCTCAAGAGCAGGTTGTACCCCATGCCTACTGTGGGGCTATCAATGCTGATAATTCAGACCAGTCAGTGTCCGATGGCTCAAGTTCCCTTCGAGTGGGTGCGGGGTCTCTGGTACTCTACAGGTCTGTGTGAGGAAAACCATGCCTGTTGACTGTTTGCTAGGGAATGACTTGGAACACTCCCCTTGGGGAAAGGTGGAGAATACGACTCACCTGAGGATCGTGGGTCTGCCTGACTGGGCGTGCGTGACCACCCGGTCAATGGCAGCCAGTAGGGGTGCTCAAGAGATCCTGAGGCCTGAAGGAGAGGCCCAGGCACCTGCCTTGGAGAGAAGTGGCAGGGGGCGTGGGAGACAGGCCCTCATAGCTACCACGGCCCAGGAGGAGGTAGACCCTGAGAGGGAGGCCCAGGAACCGGCCTTAGGGAGAAAGCGCAGGGGGCGCGGGAAACCGGTCCCTGAAGTTCCCACGGCCCAGGAGGAAGCAGACCCTGATGGGGATGCCCTGGAGCCTACTGGGGAACAGATTGCTGAACTGGGGGACCTGCCTGAGCTGACCCATTGGCAGCAAGAAGGAGGCCCCTCCAGGGAGGAATTCTGCAGGGAGCAGAAAGAATGCCCTTCCCTCGTGGGTATGCGGCAGCAGGCTGCAGACCAGGCCAATGGTGTTCAGGCCAAAACACATTATGTGTATTGGGAGAATGACCTCCTGTATTCAGAGCCTAAGGCTGGTGAACCTGGGTCAGCCCGTGTGCTGGTGGTACCCCAGAAGTTCAGAGCCTTCCTCCTGGGGCTGGCTCATGATGTGCCGTTAGCAGGACATTTGGGGATGGACAAGACCTATGACAGGCTTGTCACCCACTTTTACTGGCCCCAAATGCATAAGAGCTCAGATGCTCACTGTAGATCTTTTCAGACTTGCCAGGCAAGTGATCAGACCCCCCAGGATAAAGCGGCATGGATTAGCAAATTTAGCGGCACAAAAATGTAAATTTAGCAGCACAAATATGGAAATTTAGCGGCAATTTTGCGGCATTTTATGTGGCCATTTTTCCTACAACACACACAGATATCTTACTTTTTTTAGTTATTTAACAACATGAAGCTATGTATATTTGGTTTATTTACAATGTAGACACTTTGTTTCCCTCGAGCGTGTATAAGGTGCGGCACCGGACTTTGGGGCTCCTCAGTTGATTTAAACATATACACGTTACTGATATGTCACTACCTTGTGCCAGTTAGTAAGATATTACACACAACAGTTACCTGAAGAAAGGTAACCACAAACAATATAAAAATGTGGTTAAATACCGCTGGACCATAATGTGTTTTGTGTAATGGATTTTACGGTATTGAATTGCTTGGTGCCAGTGTATCTACTTTGGAAGGATGAAGAGCTCAATTGAATCAGCCATCCGTTTTAAATGCTGACAGAAGGTTTATTGTAAATGAGCATTGTAAAGTGTGGTTCTCGAAAATGGTCATTTTAGGAAGGATAGTAAACTACGGGAGGGGGCTATAATTAATTACCGCCTCGCCCCCCCTTCACTCCATCAGTCATCCCCATCAGCCCCCCTCTTGCCAGCCTCCTTCGACGCTGCAGTGTGATATTTCTCGAGAGCGGTCGCCTTTTACAGATAAAACAGCGCCCATTTGTTCAGGATTTGGGGGGGGACAGCTGCTGGCTCTGGGGCGCAGATCGCTGCAGTCTCCTCCTGTGACTTGCCCGGCCTTTACTGTATTTTACAAGCCACGCGTCAGATAATGAACCCAGCTTTTTCTTATTTTTACTTCTTTTGATTTTGTATGTATGTATGACATTTTGTATGTGGTGTGAGTGCAGAGGGCATAATTTTAATAATAGATCACTGCTGATAAACATGTCCAGCAGCATACTTACTCACTCAGTTTAGATAGTGCCTACGTTTTAACAGGGGTTTCAGTGCATTCCATGTCATTCCAGGTCGCTGCTGCCCCGGTCCCTGACTTTCATTACACGCACGAGTGAAGCTCTAAATCAGACCCCCCAGGATGTAGCGGCTTTTGTAAAAATGCTGCGCGATTTCTACAAAAGTGACGATTTCGCTGGCACTTTAGTAAAAATCGCGGCATTTTTACAAAAGTGGCGATTTCTCGGCAAACCGTGAAAATCGCGAAATCGCGATATCCTGGAGGGTCTAAGTGGTAAGAGCGGAGGGAGGCACAAGGCTCCTCTGCAACCCCTCCCCGTGGTCAGTACTCCATTCCAGCGAGTGGGTATAGACATTGTTGGGCCTCTGGACCCCAAGACAGCCATGGGCAACAGGTTCATCCTGGTCTTGGTGGACCACGCCACCCGGTACCCTGAAGCCATCCCTCTGAGGACAGTGATGGCCCCCGTGGTGGGATGGGCACTGATGGGAATTTTCTCACGAGTGGGATTCCTTCTAGAGGTGGTGAGCGACAGGATGGACCAATTTCATATTATCCAAGTATATGAAATCCCTTTGGCAAGAGTGTGGTGTAACCTACAAGTTCAATGCGAAGGTATCAACTCAGGCCAATTTTCAAAGAACAAACACTGGCTAATTTAGAAACTCAAAATATGCATAAACTATAACACAAACAGTTATACTGATATAAAAAAGTTTTTAAATTATCTTGATAAAAAAAGATTAAACACATATATCTTGTATACACGATAAATTGATACAGTAAAAAGTTTTTGTTGGTTAATTTCCAAAGATAAAACTTTTTTTCTAAAAACACTCAAGGGATAGTATTGTTGTCCTATATATTATTGGCGCGGCTGTAATCTGTCAACCTACAAGTTCACCACCCCTTACCATCCCCAAGGAAATGGGTTGGTTGAGAGATTCAACCGAACCTTAAAAGGCATGATCATGGGCCTGGAAGGTCCAATGAGGCGTAAGTGGGACGTCCTCTCACCATGCCTTCTCTTTGCATACCGTGAGGTGCCACAGAAGTTCCTAGGGTTCAGCCCCTTTGAACTGCTGTATGGTCACCCAGTGAGAGGACCTCTGAGTTTGGTAAAGGCAGGCTGGGAGCAATCTCCCAGGAAAACTCCCCAGAATGTATACAGTTACATGCTGGCCTTCAGAAACCAGACCAGGCGATTCAGGCAACTTGCTGACGCAAATCTGGAAGCAAGCCAGGAAGAGATGAAGCGGTGGTACGACCAGAATGCCACTCTGGTAGAGCTTCAACCTGGGCAAAAGGTGTGGGTCTTGTCCCCAGTGGAGCCTTGTGCACTTCAGGATAAGTGGACAGGTCCATTTGAGGTTGTGGAGCGCAAGAGTCCGGTAACCTACTTGGTGGACATGCAGTCTCCCAGGAACCCTTTGAGGGTCCTACATGTTAACCGCCTTAAGCCCCACTTGGAGAGGTCCGAAGTGGGCATGTTGTTGGCAACTGATGATGGAATGGCTCTTCCCGACCTCTTGGTAGCCTCTGAGAAAGATGGGTCAGTGGATGGAGTTAACCTCTCACCCACACTGTCGCCGGAGCAACAGGAAGACTGCCGCCAATTGCTGGGGCAGTTTCCAGATCTGTTCTCCCTGGTTCCTGGTGTCACAGATTGGTGCGTCCATGATGTGGACACAGGAGGCAGCTTACCTGTGAAGCATAAGGCCTACAGAGTAACTGACAGGGTCAGAGCCTGCATCAAGGAGGAGGTCTCCAAGATGCTTGCTCTTAGGGTGGTTGAGTCCTCCAGCAGTCCTTGGTCCAGCCCCGTGGTCTTGGTCCCAAAGGCTGCTGCGCCGGGAGCCACACCTGAACTCCGGTTCTGTGTGGACTACAGAGGACTCAATTCAGTCACCAAGACTGACGCGCACCCTATCCCCAGAGCTGATGAGCTCATTGATCGGCTAGGGGCTGCCCGGTTCCTCAGCACGTTTGATTTAACGTCTGGGTACTGGCAGATCGCCTTGACCGATGGGGCAAAGGAGAGGTCAGCATTCTCTACACCAGATGGGCATTTCCAGTTCTGGGTTATGCCATTTGGAATGAAGAATGCCCCAGCCACCTTTCAGAGGTTGGTCAACCAGGTGTTGGTTGGGCTGGATGAGTTCAGTGCCGCCTACCTGGATGACATCGCAGTGTTCAGTGGCACCTGGCCAGAACACCTGCAACACCTCTGGGAAGTGTTGACGGCCCTGCGCAAGGCAGGCCTCACAATCAAGGCAAGCAAGTGCCAGATTGGGCAGGGTTCAGTGGTGTACTTGGGACACCAAGTTGGGAGTGGCAAGGTGGCACCCTTGCAATCCAAAATTGAGACCATCCTGGCTTGGGAACCCCCCAAGACCCAGACTGCAGTGAGAGCCTTCCTGGGGCTCACTGGGTATTACAGGAGGTTAATCCAGGGCTATGGCACTATTGTGACCCCCTTGACAGAGCTGACTTCCAAGAAGCAGCCCAGGAATGTGATCTGGACTGACAACTGTCAGAAGGCTTTTGACACCCTGAAAACTGCCATGCGCCTGGCGCCCGTGCTCTTGGCCCCTGATTTCTCCAAGGAATTTCTAGTGCAAACAGACGCTTCAGAGCATGGTGTAGGGGCTGTTCTCTCACAGATGACTGAGGAGGGCTTTGACCAACCTGTAGCCTTCATCAGTAGGAGGTTACTTCCCCGGGAACGTAGGTGGAGTGCAATAGAGCGAGAAGCATTTGCTGTGGTCTGGGCGCTGTTTGGGTCTCACTTCGGGTTCAGACAGACCACAAGCCCCTCAGATTGTTGATGCAAATGAGGGGTGAGAACCCAAAGCTGTTGAGGTGGTCCATCTCCCTACAGGGTATGGACTTCACGGTGGAACATCGCCCTGGCACAGATCACGCCAATGCTGACAGTCTGTCCAGGTTTTTCCGCCTTAGTGATGAGGAACTCCCTGGGGAAGGGTAGTTCCCCCCACATTTCAGCTGGAGGGGACACGTGTTAGACCTGGCACCTTGGCGTGAGTTTCCCTTCCACTTTTTGCTGATGTGCCTCAGATGTTTTTGCTGGTGTCTGCTGCTCAGGGCGCTGCGCCACGGCCAATCCGTGCCGCAGTGCAAGTGCTCCCTATGTAAAGTATAACTGTGATTGATGTTCATGATTGGTTCATTGGATTTACTGTCAGTCCCCAGTAAAGGGCACTAGGAGTGCCAGGGCTTGTAGATGCCAATACTGCTAGTGGGCCTGCAGCGCTGGTTGCGCCACCCACAGCAGCAGGCTTTTAAAATGTGTCTAGGGTCTGCCACCGCAGAACCTGCGTGCAGTCTGGTACTGTCATGCTGGCTGGGCAAGTGCACACACTTGCCAGCCCCAAAAACCTTCCCTTAACTTCATATTAGTCACCCTATGGTAGGCCCAAGGGCAGGGGGCATTGTAAGTGTAAGGTAGGACATGCTCTGATGAGTGTGGCATGTCCTAATAGTGAATTACAGCCAAATTCGTTTTTCACTATTGTAAGGCTACCTGTTCGCTTAGGCCAAGATTGGCTGCTGGAATTATTACACTCTATAATCCCAGCAGGCTCAGGGAACATGGTAGAATATAAAGTTTAGTATGCCTGAACTCAGAATAATAAAATACTTATTTTAGTAAAGTTTATTTTATTATCCTGTGTTTGCAAATGCTACTTTTAGAAAGTTAGCATTTGCTTGCCTAACCATTTCAGCCCGCCTCTGCTAGGATGTGTATCTGACTGTCTGAGTTATGTGAGTGACAGGGCTGGGGGATGACAGGTGGTGAATGCCAGGATTACACCTTGGTGGGAGGTGGGAGTGCCCCTGGACTCTGAATAGGGTTGTGCTCTGCCACCACAATGCTGGCTCCACCCCCTGGGGACCGACTGATGACTCAGCCGATACCTGGCCCAGGAGAGGCTAAGCCCTGTCAACAAGGTACTCCTGGCTGCCCCTGTCCACACAATGCTGGCTCCTCCTCCTGTGGAGCGTCTGATGCGCCTGCCCCTCACACTGAAAGCCGAAACCAGAGTACACCCAACAAAGTGCTCAGAGACTGAATGAAGTTATGCAGAGGCCCCCCTGGCATGTGAGAACAGAGAAAATGCTGTATAAAAGTAGGAGCCCTGCTCCTTGTAAATCAGAATCCTGTTTCCCACAACGAACCTTTGCCCAACTAGAAGGAGAAGAAGAAGCTGGAAGGACTGGCCTGCTGTCTGCCTTGCTGAAGAAGGAGAGGAAAAGACTTTAAAAAGACTTTGCTGACTTGTGCTAGAAACTTTCTCCAAGGGCTTGTTTGAGCTTGCCCCCTGATCTGAACCCCAGGACTAGTGGGTTCTTGGTGCCTTCGCTCGCTCTCATCAAAGCCGTGTGCTTCTCCTGCTGGAGCTGAGACCTTGTGCCCCATAGCCCCCTCCTAGGGCCGTGACACCCAGGAGCCTGGCGGCCCGTGTCCTGTGAGAGCCCCGCTCGTGCAGAGTCGCTCTCTTCCCCGTGGACCTGCCTGCCTTCTCCCCTGTTGCCTGCCTGTTACTGGAGCGAGCTGTGTGCCCTCGCTCGCCCCTCCCGCTGGAATTTCCTCTTCGAGCGCAATCTATGCCCTGGGCTGCCGCCGTACGTCTCAAGCGTACCTGACCGCCCGCTTCGCCCTCCAACCTGGAAAGAGGCCGTGCCACCCCCTGAAGCGCCCCCAGTACGGACCGTACTAGAGGAGCTGGGCCAACCTGCCTCACGAGAGCCGCCGCCACTGAGAGTCCGTAGGTGCCCCCGACGCGCACTGAAGGTGTGCGGGTCACCCCTGCCTGCTCTGAATCTACTGGACATGTGGCAAGACATCGTCAACGGACTTGGGGTCCGCACCGTTCTGTTTTCCCCTAAAGCTCCACCCGGCTGTGCCTGCCGCCTGCGCATCCTTTTCAAACCTCTGGGTGCTCAAGTGCGATCACAGAATACGCCCGAGGCGTACCATTCCACAACCACCGGTGAGTGCCGTTCAAACTGTATTGCAAGGGGCGCCTGCCAAGTACGCCTCGCAGTTCCCATTGAGAGACCTTGTGCGCCTAGTCTCTCCCTCCCCAGCGGGTACGCTTCGTCGTGTTGCCGAGAAGCCGTACGCCGCGTTGGTCTGCTCACGAGAAGCGTGAGCCGTGGTAGGGCCTGTGGTTTTCTTCCGTTTGAAGCCGAGAGGAGCGCTACGAAGCGCAACAAGGTGCTTGGGAGTGCAATACCGTCCAGAAACGGGGCAAGAGGCCCCTAGATTGCAGGCCAAGAACTGAAAGAACAATTTAATAGCAAACTAAAAATGAAATATTCGAACTACAAACAAAAAGAACACTTGCCTATTTACAACCTTGTGGCTTAAGAAAAACGTTATTATTGGTCTTGTGATAAGTCTTACCTGCATATATATATTTTTACATAAAGAGAACGTATTTTTATATATCTACAGCCTGGTGTCCATTTGTGGGGGGATAGGTACATTTACTGTGTGTGTTATTACAAATGCTTAACTCAGAAACGCCTGAAGAATAGCCTTGGCTGCTCACGCCACACACCTAGAGGGTGAGCAGGGGTAATTCTAAGGGGTCATCCTTTGCCCTGACTTAGAGGAGAGGGTCCCTGCTTGTCACAAGTGAATACTTGCGCCAACCAGAGACCCCCAATTCTAACAGGTTGGTTCGGATCCGCCATTTCATAGAGCTGTTGTAGACGTTTCTGTCAATGTTGCAACCTTTACAACGCTCACAGCAGACTCCCCTCTGCTTCACTACCAATCCACAATCCTTCAAGATCACTGGATACCTCTCTTGTCTGCATGTCACTTCCTGATTCTGGCAGGTGCACGAGATGCACGGGTTGTCGGTGATGAATGGGATCTGCAGGTTCTCGCCCTCGTTTCCACACTTTGCCACGGATCCTGTCAGGAAAGAGGAAGCCAGGGACAAGTGCACCAAGGCGTTGATGAAGAGGAGGCAGCCCGTGCGGGCCATGCTCCCCTTGGTGGGGGACGAGAGCTGCATATTGCCCCTGGAGGGGACGGCGAGGAGGGTGTTGGGAGTGGAGCTGGGAGGCATGGTGCACGGGTCCGGTGCAGGCAATAATTCACGCACCCAATGTGCTGCTGTGGGGTCAGGAGCAACCTAGCTCTTCCAGGGGCTCCGCTTTGTAGACGTCCACCTGCTGCCCCAGTGCAGGGAATGTAGCGCCTTGAGCACCAGACACCGGAGGCGAAAGCATGGCGATCCACAGTCCAGGAGTGCAGAGCACACTGGGCGAAGCTCGGGACACTCAACCTCCACGTCTTCAGATCAGCAGAGACACTTCAGACTCTGGCACTGTATGGAGTACCGACATCAGTGCACACCAGTATATACTGGGCCCTTGGAAACTCCTGGTGCTTGAAGTACCGAGGTTGAGTGCCCGCTGGTAGACGAGATGGGCTCAGACTGCAGCAGCCTCCGGGTCCGGGCACTGGAAGGACTGAAAAGCAGCAAAACAATGCTTTAGCCTCCCAGCACTTCAAAGGTTTAGAGGGTTAGTGTACTGTTGGAGAAACCGAGACCTTCTGAGCATCCCGTGCTTAAAGTGCCTAGAG
This sequence comes from Lissotriton vulgaris, assembly GCF_964263255.1. Lineage (NCBI taxonomy): Eukaryota > Metazoa > Chordata > Amphibia > Caudata > Salamandridae > Lissotriton > Lissotriton vulgaris. Next base: position 23,490,600 of record NC_141685.1, on the reverse strand, counting down.
GATGAGTGCTCCCTAGGGAGAGCCTGGGAGTACTTTAGCCTCATGCTCCGCCACCAGAACCACCTGCATACGCAGGCTGGGAGACGTAGGGAGCAGCGGAGGCTCAGGCGCTTTAAAGGTGCAAGGATGCTGGGTAGACAGGGTGGAACTGAGAGATGCAGTCACGCTTCAAAGGAGCAGGGATGAGGTGCGGACTGACGTGGGACTCTGAGCGCCTTCCATGGCTCGAGATGCAGGTCACACAAGATGGGAGTAAGCGGACTGGAGCCCCTGGCACTGCTGCTGCACAGATGCGATCCTAGGCACTTCCAAGTAAGTGCCGGTGAGACTGTGCACACTGGATACTCCCGCACTTCCGAGGTGTTGCACCCACTGCACTGTGCATAGTTGGTACGTGCTCACTTCACATGTGTTGCACGCACTGCGCCCTGCACACTTGATTCTTCGGAGATGTAGTACATGCTGCACTGTGCACGCTGGATACTTCTTCACTTCGGAGATGTTACACAGGCTGTGCTGCTCGCGCCGGGTGCTTCCGCCCGTCAGGGATGTTGTGTGAACTCTGAACTGGATGCTTCTGTGTTGAGCACAGTGACCTGCCCTGAACACAGCTTACAACGTGCACCGGTTGTGACCCTGGAAGGGACAGGACCGTAATTGCCCTGCGCTCGGTGTTTCTCACAAGGGGGTCCCGCCTTGTCCCCGATCCTTTACTCCCTCCTCCTCTGGGGTCTCGCAGCTTTCTGCCTGCATCAGAGCTGGACTGTGGTGCGCTGGAGCTGGCGCTGGGATGTACGGACTGTCTCCTTATTATAACTAAAACAAGCCCCGGGGGGGATTTGGCCCCCTCGGAGGCTAATTACCAATAAAGCGGCCTCTCTTTTTTTTAGCAGGATACGCGTATCGTATGAGTATCCCGCAATTTAAAAAAAATATACATTTTTGGGGGCTTTCGGGGTCCTTGCGGGATCCCCTGAGCAAGCCTAGGGGGTCAGGGTGTTTATACCCTGCCCACATTTCGCATTTTTCCCGTTTCTTTTTCTGTTTTCTTGTGCTTTGGTTCTACCGAGGCACAAGATGGCTGCCAACACTTCCTGGTTTGGAGTGTTGACAGCCAATTGGCATAAAGCTCGTGCTCGGGAGGATACGCATACGGAACTTTGTCTATAGATATATCTATGATTTTACTTTTGATTTTCTCAGGAACTACTGAACGGATTTACACCATTTAACACAAAGCGCAATCTGCGAACCAAACTCTACCTTTTTGCCAAATTTGGTGTAATTCCGTTCAGCAGTTAAGGCTGTAGCCGTGTCTGAAAGTCCCTATGGAAAATTGCATGTGGAAAACAAGTTTTGAGACCCCCCTTTTTTCTCAGGTCCCGCTTGACGAATCACGCCGGAACTTTCAGGATAGGAGCGGGGCGGAGCGCCCCATCTTCTTGGAGGATTTCACGAAGATTCGTCGACCGGCCCCAAAGTTATTCCAAATAGAATGTTGCTTATTTCCTGCTTTGGTTTTTGGAAGAGAGAGCAGGAAACCTGCTCTCTCTTTCAAAAATCAAAGGGGATTGCTTTTCTGCATGGGGAGCAGCATGTTAGCTGCTCCCCATGCAGAAAAGCAGTGCAGGCTCCCGCAGGATGCAGGGAGCCGGCAGGGACCGTGTGGGGCTTGGGGACCTCCCCACCGCCCCCAATGGAGAGGGCCAGGCCCTGGGGGATGGGGTCCCCGGGGCCTTAAGTGGCCTGAGGATGGGGGCTATGCATCACCCCTCCTTAAAAAAATAAAGAAAATATGTGGCCATGGCCCGGGGGATGGGGTCCCCGGGGCCTGGAATTAGGCACGGGAGGGGGCCGCATGCCTGGCCCTCTCCATTGGGGGCGGTGGGAAGGTCCCCAAGCCCCCCACGGTCACTGCCGGCTCCCTGCATCCTGCGGGGATGGGGTCCCCAGGGACCAAAAAAAGAAAACGATGGGGGTCTACACAGCCCCCTTCTTAAAAAAAACAAAAAAGTCAAAAAAACAAGATGGGGATTGCTTTTCTGTATGGGGAGCAGCATGTTAGCTGCTCCCCATGCAGAAAAGCAGTGCCGGCTCCCGCAGGGCACGGAGAGCCGGCAGGGACCGTGGGGGGCATGGCCTCAGAACTCCTCTCTGCAATGCAGCCCCCTGGTGCATACAGGAGGTTCCTGATGGGCTAGTTGGACTCCAGGGACCCCCAGTATGCAAGGGGACTTAACCCCCCAGCTTAAAACAGGCTACGGGGCGCGTTTGCGAAGTGGTGAAGGTAGAGGGCGGGGCTTGAGGTGATATGTGTGCAAACATGCCCTGTGGCACGTTTTAAGTTGGGAAATTAATTCCTCTTCAATCCAGAGGTCCCCTAGGGGCCAACTAGTCCAACAGGTACCTCCAGTAAGCGCACGGAGCTGCGTTGCAGAGTGTTTTAAAAAGGGGGCGTGGCCTCTGAAAACCTCTCTGCAACACAGCTCCCTGGCACATACTGGAGGTACCTGGTGGTCTAGTTGGCCAACAGGGGACCTCAGGATTGAAGAGGAATGTATTCCCCAACCTAAAATGCGCCACAGGGCGTGTTTTCACCCATGTCACCTAAGGCCCCGCCCCCTTCCTTCACTATTGAGCAAAATATTCCTCTAAAATCAGCCTAACTACGAATTGCGATTTACTCGCTTGTTATCACGAGAGACGTCAGAGCTGCATCTTTGAGCCCAGTACAGACCCTGAAAAGTAAATCTAACCATACTTACAGTAACTTGAATGTCCTTCCATAGCCTAACATTGACTGGTTTCCCTTGGAAATTTTTCTAAGTGTGAAGTTTTGGAACTTTAAAAATTTCCTCAAAAATCAGCCTAACTACGAATTCCGATTTACTCACCTGTTATCAGTAGAGACCTCAGTGCTGTATCTTTCAGCCCACTACTGATCGTGAAAAGTAATTCTAATCGTAGTTACCGTAACTTGAATGTCCTTCCATAGCCTAACATTGACTGGTTTCACTTGGAAATTCTTCCAAGTGTGGAGTTTTGGAACTTTAAAAAATTGCTCTAAAATCAGCCGAACTACGAATTCCGATTTACTCATCTGTTATCAGGAGAGATCTCAGTGCTGCAACTTTCAGCCCACTACTGTTCCTGAAAAGTACTTTTAACCGTACTGTTGGAAAGGGGATCTTAGAATTGGCCGAGCGAAGTCGAGAGGCCTCCTGGCGAGGTTCCTCCCCTAGGATCGTACAGATGAGCAATCACCCCCCTACAAATGGACACCACACAAAGATAGGTTCTCAACGTTTTTATCAACAATTTAAGGCAGGTTATCGTAGCGATACAGGTGCAACTGGATCCAGGGATCCTTTCAGGTTTTTAGTCACTGAGGGAAGGGGTAGCGGGACAGTCTTGGTACCAGCCGGGTACAGGGATACCCTACGCTCAGCTCTCAATCCTCGAGCTGGGGGGTTCCTCAGGGTTGGGTCGCGGCAGCGCCAGCAGGGCTCCAAGGATGGTTTCAACGAAGATGGGCCGCGGCAGCGCCAGCAGGGCTCCAGAGATGGTTTCAACGAAGATGGGCTGCGACAGCGCCAGCAGGGCTCCAGAGATGGTTTCAACGAAGATGAGCCGTGGCAGCGCCAGCAGGGCTCCAAGGATGGATTCAATGAAGATGGGCCGTGGCAGCGCCAGCAGGGCTCCAAAGATGGTTACGGGTTCAAGTCAAATGTAAATGTAAATGTAAATGTGGGATACTTGTATAGCGCACAGTTACTCTACCCGAGTGTCCCGGCGCTGTAGACCGCTGGGGAACCCGTCCTGGTTTTCCCTGTGAGATGGTCCCTTTTGGGTATCTCCAGGGTGAAACCAGGCATCCCTGGCGTCTGTGGGGGGCCGTTGTAGAGATGAGGCAAGCTAATGCCCAGAGTTGCCGAGTGTGCTCCCTGGTCGGAGTGGGCACCGATGCGAGAATTATCAGTCCGCTGATCCTGGTCCAAGACCCTGCCGCGTCGGGAATCGAACCCTGGTCCCGGGCCGTTCTCTGCACTCGGGTCTGCCGCCTCTAACCAGTGAGCCACACCTCTCCACAAGTCAAGTCAAGTAATTTATATAGCGCGCTACATACCCAGAGGGTCTCAAGGCGCTTGAGGAAGGGAGGGGAATTACTTGTCGAATATCCAAGTTTTAAGTTGTTTTCTGAATGCTAGGTAGTTCTGAGTGAGGCGAAGGTGAATGGGAAGAGAGTTCCAGGTCTTAGCTGCCAGGTAGGAGAAGGATCTTCCTCCCATGGTGGTTTTGTTGATGCGAGGTAAGGCAGCAAGGGCTTGGTTGGAGGAGCGTAGCTGGCGGGAAGGGGTGTAGAAGGAAAGTCGTGTGTTGAGGCATTGGGGTCCGAGTTCGTAAAGTGCCTTGTGTGCGTGGGTTAAGAGGCGGAATGTTATTCTCTTATTGACGGGGAGCCAGTGGAGGTCTTTCAGGTGGCTAGAAATGTGCTCTTTACGCGGAATGTCTAGTATGAGTCTGGCTGAAGCGTTCTGGATGCGTTGGAGTTTTTTCTGAAGTTTTGCGGTGGTACCGGCGTATAGGGTGTTACCGTAGTCCAGGCGGCTCGTGACCAGTGCGTGGGTGACCGTTTTTCTAGTTTCGGTGGGGATCCAGCGAAATGTTTTTTTGAGCATGCGAAGAATGTTGAAGCAAGATGATGAGACGGCGCTGACCTGTCTGTTCATCGAGAGTGAGGAGTCCAGGATGATGCCTAGGTTCCGTGCGTGGTCCGTCGGGATGGGTGCTTTTCCAAGTGCCTCTGGCCACCAAGAGTCATCCCAGGCGGAGGGGGAGGTGCCTAGGATAAGGACTTCTGTTTTGTCTGAGTTCAGTTTCAGCCGGCTGTGCTTCATCCACTCGGCTACTTCTTTCATTCCTTCATGTAGGTTGGTTTTGGCGGTGTTAGGGTCTTTGGTTAGTGAGAGGATCAGTTGAGTGTCATCAGCGTAGGAGATGATGTTTAGGTTGTGTTGGCGTGCGATGGTCGCGAGGGGGCTCATGTATACGTTGAATAGGGTAGGGCTGAGTGAAGATCCTTGTGGCACGCCGCAAATGACTTCAGTGGCCTTCGACTTGAATGGTGGGAGGCGGACTCTCTGAGTTCTTCCGGTGAGGAACGAGGTGATCCAATTCAGTGCTTTTCCTTGGATTCCGATATTTCTGAGGCGTTGTATAAGGGTGCTATGACAGACTGTGTCGAATGCCGCGGAGAGGTCAAGGAGGATGAGGGCGACTGTGTCTCCATTGTCAAGAAGGGTTCGAATGTCGTCTGTTGCTGCGATGAGTGCGGTTTCAGTGCTGTCTTTTGCTCGGAAGCCGGACTGTGAGGAGTCGAGGGATTTGTTGGTTTCGAGGAAGGCGGCGAGCTGGTTGTTGACGGCTTTCTCGATGACTTTGGCCAGGAATGGTAGGAGCGAGATGGGGCGGTAGTTTTTGAGTTCGGAGGGGTCAGCTGTGGGTTTTTTCAGAAGGGCGCTGAGTTCGGTGTGTTTCCAGCTTTCCGGGAAGGTGGAGGAGTTGAGGGAGCAGTTGATGACGTCTCGGAGGTGTGGTGCTATGATGGAGTCAGCTTTGTTGAAGATATGGTGAGGGCAAGGGTCTGTGGGGGATCCTGAGTGGATGGAGTTCATCAGGCGGATGGTGTCCTCAGTGGAGATTGGGTTCCAGTCATTAAGGATGTTCAAGGGGGGTGAGGGTACGGTAGAAGGTTCGGTGGGTTGGTCTCCGGGTTGGTTGTCGAAGCTGTTGTGGATGTCTGCGATTTTGTTGTGGAAGAACGAGGCTAGGGAGTCGCAGAGGGTTTGAGAGGGAGTGATGTCGTTGGAGATGGCTGAGGGGTTGGTGAATTCTTTGACGATGTTGAATAATTCCTTGCTGTTGTGGGAGTTGTTGTCAAGACGGTCTTTAAGTGCAGCTTTCTTGGCAGTCCGGATCAGTTGGTGGTGTGTGCGGGTGGCGTTTTTGAAGGCGTCCTTGGTGCTGGTGTTTGGGTCTTTTTTCCAGGCCTTCTCAAGGGAGCGACATAGTTTCTTGGATGTCTTAAGATCATTGTTGAACCAGGGAGCGTTTTTGCTGCCAAGTTTGATTTGACGTTTTTTCAAAGGTGCTAGGTTGTTGGCGCTGTTGGTTAGCCATTGAGTAAGGTTAGTGGCTGCTTGGTTGGGGTTCGAAGAGTGTGCAGGGGGGTTTTGAAGAAGCGATGAGGAGATCTGGTCGATGGCGATTTTGTTCCAGTTTCTTCGCAGAGTAGGTTGAGGAGGGTTGTGGGTTGTGGTCTTTTTGTAGACAAAGTGCACACAGCTGTGGTCCGTCCAATGGAGGACTGAGGTGTGACTGAAGGAGATATGTTTGCTGGAGGAGAATATGGGGTCGAGTGTGTGGCCTGCGTGGTGAGTGGGGGTGTTAACGAGTTCTTTGAGTCCGAGGTTGGCGAGATTGTCCAGCAGGGTGGTGGCGTTGCTGTCGTTGCTCTTTTCCAGGTGAAATTTGAGGTCTCCCAGTAGAATGTAGTCCTCGGAGGGGAGGGCGTGTGGGGTGATAAAGTCAGTGATGTCTTCACTGAATTGTGCACGGGGTCCTGGTGGTCTGTAGAGGAGGGTGCCTCGGAGTGTGGTCTTGGGGTCGGTGTGGATCTGGAAATGAAGGTGTTCGGCGCTAGCGAGGTTGGCGTCTGAGCTGGTTGAGATGCGGATGGAATTCTTATGGACGATTGCGATGCCTCCTCCTGTTTGCTTGATGCGGTCCTTACGGATGATCTTGTAGCCTTCCGGGATGGCAATGGTGATGTCTGGGGCTGAGGATGCGTTCATCCATGTTTCTGTTAGGAAGGCGACGTCTGGAGAGATGGTGTCTAGTAGATTCCAAAGGTCGATGGCGTGTTTGTGGACCGAGCGGGTGTTGAGCAGGATACATTTTAGGTGGCTGGTGTCAGATCTCTGTTTGGTGATCGTGGATGAGGGGTTGGTCTTGGTGCCGTCATACTTGCAGGAGATGCATGTGAAGGGTCCATGGGTGTGTCCTGGAGCTGCTTTGGAGCAGTTGGGGAGTCGGCCGGGGTTAAGGGCTAAGAGGGTGGAGGCGTCGTATGTAATGCGGGTGGGGTGGGTGGTACGGGGGCCAGGGGGTATGGCGCTGGGCGCGGTACAGGCGCGGACGGGCGTAGACGGGCTTACATTTGGCGCACCTTCGGCGCGGCCGTAGTGCGTGGACGCTGCGCGTTGGGACATCTGGCATTAATGGATAGTGGAGGGGGCGGAGCGTGGGAGGGTCAGCCGGGAGGCGGGTGCGAGGTGGGGGAAGGGCCAGGGGATGCTAAACAAAATGGCAGAAACAACAACAGGGCAGCAACAACAACAAGGTATGCAGCAGACTAAACGGAGGCGCTTTAAATATTCTTATCTCTTATGCAAACACAGCCAGGATGTGCGCGCTAGCGATCTCAAGGGCAATGACAATGCAGGCAATTTCAATTGTTACACACAGAGCACACAATCGCTACTAGAAGTGAAATACTTTGCACACAAGCGCTACGATCCAAAATGCAGAGACAGGCGCTACAATATCAGCGTGATGGTGAAAGGGCTGCAGAGTCAGGCGCTACAATACCACGTCTGCGCAGGAGGAGGCAAGGGGAGCGGCCGTTCGAGTCCAGGACAGGACGGTCACAGCTCCAAGGAGGATGCGAGGACGGCTAGTGGTTTCCGTGGGTGGGAGGGTCAGCCGGGAGGCGGGAGCGAGGTGGGGGAAGGGCCAGGGGATGCTAAAAAAAATGGCAGAAACAACAACAGGGCAGCAACAACAACAAGGTATGCAGCAGACTAAACGGAGGCGCTTTAAATATTCTTATCTCTTATGCAAACACAGCCAGGATGTGCGCGCTAGCGATCTCAAGGGCAATGACAATGCAGGCAATTTCAATTGTTACACACAGAGCACACAATCGCTACTAGAAGTGAAATACTTTGCACACAAGCGCTACGATCCAAAATGCAGAGACAGGCGCTACAATATCAGCGTGATGGTGAAAGGGCAGCAGAGTCAGGCGCTACAATACCACGTCTGCGCAGGAGGAGGCAAGGGGAGCGGCCGTTCGTGTCCACGCGGATGAGTTCGTCTCGGTGTCTCTCGACTCCAGTATACAACTGCCGACCTGCTCCAGAGCTGCCCCAGATATAGGTCCGGCGTCCTCTGATGTCCGGACCCTCGCACCTGGGGGTCGGATGGGCCGGGATGAGCGTGTCCAGACACCCAGCAGGGGGGTGGAGCCAGCGCCCAGGGAGGCCGGAGGCGATCGAAACCAGGCGTCGGGGGACGGTTGGAGGACCATCGAAACTCTTCCCTTCATTGATCCGTCAAGTGGCCTCTTTACCACCTGGTCGGATCGTGGTGCCTCGATGTCGGGGCTTCGCTGGGTCTGCGGCCGGGGTCGGGCCGAGGCCACGGGGCCTGGTCGTGGAGGGTCCAAGATGGAGTCGGGGTTTGAGATGGTGGTCCGGGATAGGGTTCGGACCAGCCGAATGTGGCGAGGAGGGGTTGCCGAGTTCCAGAGGGGGAGAGCCGGCGGTTGTCCGGAGGGGCGGCTCTCGTGTAGGGTGGATGGTGTCGCCCTCGGCCGGAGGACAGGGGTCGAGGTAGTCCAGGGCCCGCCATGCGGGCGGAGTGGGACCACGCCACGAGGCCGGGTCCAACACGTACTTACCAGTAACTTGAATTTCCTTCCATAGGATATCATTGCCTGCTATATAAAATATATAAATTAAAAATATATAACATAAAAATATTAAATATTACAGTTTCAATATTTTTAAAAAACATTTTTTTTCATTTTATATTAATATGTCATGTAATTTAAAAAATAAAATATCTAAAAATAAATATTTTAAAACAATGTAGTAAATCAGATAAAACATTTTTTAACAATAAATTTAAAAATTATAATTTACAAAACCTTTGAAATTCACTGAAAAAACCATAGGTTTCAGCCAAATTATAGTTAGGAATTAGCATTTGAAAAACCTTAGAAATTCACTGAAAAACCCATAGGTTTCACACATGTTATAGTTAGCTGGACATTTCACTCATACAAAACCATTGAAATTCCCCCGTTATAGTTAGTTCAGCTAACTATAACTCGCGCGCCCGCAATACATTGCTGATGACGTCACATATAACATCACTCATGACATGGTCAGTGACATCACTCATGACATCACTGATGACATCTCAAATGACATCACAGATGACATCAGTGATGACATCATCCTTGTGAAAGAGTGGCAGACCTCTCACCCTAATATTACCTTTGATACACACATTCAAAAATAGAAACTGAAATTTTCAAAAAAATGGAGATACCAATACCAGTTACAACAACCTATTCAGTAATTCCAACATCTACATACACATCCACTCATTCAGCAACAGTTCTATATAGTCACTCATACATGTACTCACTCATCATATGTACTCATACACCTATACATCCTGTTACACACCGATACTCATCCATTGTTACTCACACACGTACTCACACATGCAAATAAACATCTATTTACTTGCATATACAGCTATACACACACCACTACACTTACTTCTACAGAAACATATACATACTTACTCTCTTAAACAATCACTTATAGAAACACATTCTTATTTATACAGGAACTCTTCTAAACTCTCACTCTCACACATCACTTGTACACATCAATACTCACATATACAAGTTTAAAACATATGTAGTTACTCAATTGAGACAGTCATTCACTCACTAACACACCCATACACGCTCATCCACCCATACAGTCCTGCACACATGCTGTCTTCAAAACACATACAAACAGTGAGTCACTCATTCATGCATCTATACCCTAGGTAATATTTCCCACCGAACCATACAGACACTCATACTGATACTCAAAAAACAAACTAATAACCCATATAGACACTCATGTAGCTACTCACCAACCCATGAAGCCACTTATACACAAAGTGAGACACTGCTACAGATATTTAAATATTACTCGTTAATACATGTATTCACTAAGATACACTTAATAAATCAGTTTTACAATCAATTTTACAAAAAAACATCCATTTAGACACTTATTTACCCATTTATTCTTACATCGACCTTTAGATATACATATATAAAAAATATTTATTTTTCAGAAAGATACACATTCACTTGATGATGTTATCAGTGATGTCATGAGTGATGTCACTGACCAGGTCATGAGTGATGTAATATGTGATGTCATCAGCAATGCATTGTGGGCGAGCGAGTAATAGTTAGCTGAACTAATTATAAGGGGGGAATTCCAATGGGTTTGTATGAGTGAAATGTCCAGCTAAGTATAACGTGTGAAACCTATGGTTTTCTCAGTGAATTTCTAAGGTTTTTTAAATGCTAATTCCTAACTATAACGTGGCTGAAACCTATGGTTTTTCAGTGAATTTCTAGGGTTTTTTAAATGCTAATTCCTAACTATAACGTGGCTGGAACCTATGGTTTTTTCAGTGAATTTCTAGGGTTTTTTAAAAGCTAATTCCTAACTATAATGTGGCTGAAACCTATGGTTTTTTTCAGTGAATTTCTAAGGTTTTTTAAATGCTAATTCCCAACTATAACGTGGCTGGAACCTATGGTTTTTTCAGTGAAAATATATATATATCTCAGTGGGCCTATTTGCCATGGTTGAACAGTGGTGATTTTAACACAGTCTTGGATCCCCTGCAAGAGCGATCTCATGCCCCCCTGCCCTCCACTCCCACAGTTGCTAATGCAGCGAGCCTACAGGCCTGGCCGAAACAGTGGGAGCTTTTGGACGATTGTTGGCACCACAATCTGGGCACCCAACTTTATTCCCCACGCATAAGGTTTACACACGGCTAGATTGCATGGTGTGCTCTTGCTCCCTATTCCTCTTTATCACAGCTCTGGATTATCTGAGCATGAAGTTATCTGATTATAGCCCACTTTGGGGGACCTCCACTGGGTCGAATGTCCACCCTGAAACTTACATGGCGCCTCCTCCCCAGGCTGCTTTAGGTCATTCCATTTTGAGATACCCTTGCCACCAAAATCCTGGAATTCCTTGACCATAATGAGGGCACAGCCCCCTCCCCGTTGGTAGAATGGGATGTCTTCAAGTTTGCACTAAGAGGCGTGTCTATACAAGTAGTGTCTCGGGTCTGCCCTGTGATCCTCTGCAAGTTGGAGGCAGCCGAGTGTGATTACAATGATGCGAAGTTACGTGCAACAAAGCACCCCCTCCTCCTGCCTACTCTGGTCCCTCTCCGGGAGACAGAAGCTCGACTATTGGAACGTCTCTGCTGTTTAGACTTTGTGTCCTACACCACCAGGACACATGCAGAGTGCAACAGATCAGGCAAGCTGTTGGAGTGGTTGGCTAATAGGCACATTAAGCAGGAGGCGGTGCTCAATCTCCAGTGGCTTCAATCCCAAAAGAAGATTCAAGAGGACTTTATGGCCTATTATACTGACCTTTATCTCCCCAAAATGAAGACCCACCACTATTCCTGGGGGAGATTATTGACCTTGGGAAGCTCCCCAGACTTACCCTTAAATGAAAGAGCGGACCTTAATGCTCGCCTTACGGTTCAGAAGGTACCCGCAGCCATCCTGGCCCTAGCCGATCTCTGGGATGGACGGCCTCCTGACGGGGTGCCGGCTGCCTGGACCCTTCTGGCTACGATGCGCGACACCTCCATAGCCTTGTTGCTTACGCCAGGCAAGGACCCTTAAAACCTAGCATCATACTGCTCTAGCACAATCCTGAACGTCGACTACAAACATCTTAAGCTTGATGCTGGCACACAGGTTCCAGTCTGTACTGCCGCTTTTAATCCATAGTGAACAAAACAGATGTATGTTTTGCCGGCTGCTTAGGCTCATGGAGGAGGTACGGGGCCAATGGCCTGGAGCGGTGGCACTAATACTGGACATCTATAAGTCTTTCGATTCCCTCAACTGAGATTACCTCTTTGTGGTCCTGTGGAAATTAGATCTTGGTCCTTAAATTAGCAGGCTTATCCGCTCCTATACACCTTCCCCACGTCTAGGACCCACTTTGGGGGTGCACTATCGGGACCTTCTGTGTGGGCGTGGCACCAGGCAAGTTTGTCCTCGCTTGCCCATGCTTCTTGCCATAACTATGTATCTTTTGGCCTCCAAGGCGTGAGTGGAGGGACTGGACTGTGGTGTTTCCCTGCACAATGGAACCATGCAGCCTCCCTGTATGCAGATAAGGTCCTGCTATATCTGCGAGATTGTTACTCAGACCCCTCCGTGGTTGTTTTGTTGCTAGCGGAGTTTGGCCAGGTTTCAGGACTATCGGTCAGTTGGGATAAGCCTTGTTTGTTCCAGCTGGTGTAGGGGATGGAAACGAGGGCAAGTGATTTGGCTGGGGGGCCAATCTGATGGTAGCCTGCCATGGTTTGGTACTTGGGGATTAGGAGCTCAGATCTTTTGGAGGGCAATGTGATGGAAGCTATTGCCTCAATTCACTTGTTCATCCCCTTATGGGTGTAGCTACCCTTGTTAGTATCGGACCGAGTGGCGATCTCAAATATGATCATCCTTCCCTGTCTTAGTCATTCTTCTGTAAATCTCCCACTTTCCCTCCCCTGTTCCTTGTTTAAGGAATTGCATTCCCTGCTGGGAGAGTCTGTGTGGCACCAGCCTCACAGACGGGTGGCCATTGCGAAACTCCAGCTCCCACATGAGTGGGGTGGCCTCGGTGTGCCGTACTTGGAACACTCTTACCTGACAGCCCAGTTACAGTGGCTTTCTTGCTGACGGGCGGGGCACTACTTGGCCGACACCAGGACGACTGACACCCCCCTCTCAACTGAGGGTGCTCCTCCTTAATTACCTCTACACTAGGATGCGAGCCCCCTCCGGACTTGACCCTTCTCCTGAGGGTTGAATACTTGTGGTATTCCGTTCAAAAAACCATCAGCCAACGCTTTTCGTCCATTAAACATTGGAATTCTTGGGGGCGCGGCCGGGCGCTAACGACGATGGCCTTATAGGAAGCGGGCTCGGCCGGGACTGACCCTGTCCCCTTAGATATCCGCTCTAAATCCGATCCAGGGCGCTGCTGCACAAGCACCCCGGAAACCCGAAGAGAAGCGCTCTAGGAGGATATCCCTTTCGGGCCCCGACTCTGCCTGGGGCCGGAGACTCACCCCTGGACACAATCGCGACTGAGCAAGCGGTGCGGCGCGGGAGCCCAGCGGCCGGACAGCTTGACTACCAGAGGCCCCGGCTTAGGGCCTAGCTGCGGAGGCTGCATTGCGGCGGCCGCTCGGGGTGGTGCCTCAGTCGCCGCGCCGGGCGGGAAGACTGGCCGGGGGGCTCTGGCGGACCGCATCACGCTGCTGAGGTGAGGAGACGGGCCCTTCCCCCCTCGGAGGCGCCGAGGCCAGGGGGGGAGAAACAGTGCTGCGGCCGAGGAGAGTATCATGGCTACAGCAGGGAGGCGTGCGCGCCGAGATCTGCATCGGCCAGGGTGGCCGGCCCCGCGGTGCGGTGGGCCCGACCTGAGGGGAAGCCTGGGAGTGCACGGGCCCCCGGTGGAGAGGCAGTAGGGGCCCCCGAGAAGAGTGGCGGGGGCCCGACCGAGGGATCACCGGCAGGGGGGCACCTCGCTGCAGCGTTGCGGAGGCCTAGCAACGGAAGTCCCGGAACAGGCACCGAGTGGCGGCGACACTGTGTAAGGACCTGTGGAGGGCCCCTCAAGTGTGGAGGCAAGAACCCAGACCCGGGGAGGCAAAAGAGACCTCGGGAGCAGAGCTGTCGGCGGGGCCTCACAGGCGGTGGGGGTGCTGGCTGGATACAATTGACTCACTGGCAGTAGATCTGAAGGGCCCCGAAGACCCAGTGCGTGAC
>NC_141685.1:19729009-19761509 GCF_964263255.1 Lissotriton vulgaris | reverse complement strand
GACACCAATGCACCCGGCTTCCCTGGGCGAGGTAACTCGAGTACTCCGGTGCTCCCATGGGTATTGACTCTTCCAGTGTCCTAGTTTAAAAGGGTTCCATCCAAGTCCATCCGTAGGTGTCCTTTATCGTTAACTTTGTAACTTTTACGAACACCATAGAAAGTCAATGGGAACCCGCGCCTGTGTTTAGACACTGCACGCGGCTCCCGTGGGTCTTCTACTTCCTAACCACTGGTTGTTTAGTGTAGCCCCAGCGATTCCACAGGCCCCAGGCCTGCTTTCTAACTCTCATGTGGTTCTTATACCACAAATTTTAGTATATGGTTTGTGAGGCCCCTAGCTGCTGTTATTAACCTCTAATCTTGAATCCCAGAGTAGCTTGCTACTCATAACAAAGTCCTTTAGAACTAGTGGACATCATATGCCAGGCTAACTTCTCACAGACATGAGCTCCTGTAAAAGCTTTGATGGACATGAGCTCCTGTAAAAGCTTTGATGGACATGAGCTCCTCTAAAGCTTTGATGGACATGAGCTCCTCTAAAGCTTTGATGGACATGAGCTCCTCTAAAGCGTTGATGGACATGAGCTCCTCTAAACCTTTGATGGACATGAGCTCCTGTAAAAGCTTTGATGGACATGAGCTCCTGTAAAAGCTTTGATGGACATGAGCTCCTGTAAAAGCTTTGATGGACATGAGCGCCTGTAAAAGCTTTGATGGACATGAGCTCCTGTAAAAGCTTTGATTGACATGAGCTCCTCTAAAGCTTTGATGGACATGAGCTCCTGTAAAAGCTTTGATGGACATGCGCGCCTGTAAAAGCTTTGATGGACATGAGCTCCTGTAAAAGCTTTGATGGACATGAGCTCCTCTAAAGCTTTGATGGACATGAGCTCCTGTAAAAGCTTTGATGGACATGAGCTCCTCTAAAGCTTTGATGGACATGAGCGCCTGTAAAAGCTTTGATGGACATGAGCTCCTGTAAAAGCTTTGATTGACATGAGCTCCTGTAAAAGCTTTGATTGACATGAGCTCCTCTAAAGCTTTGATGGACATGAGCTCCTCTAAAGCTTTGATGGACATGAGCTCCTGTAAAAGCTTTGATGGACATGAGCTCCTGTAAAAGCTTTGATTGACATGAGCTCCTGTAAAAGCTTTGATGGACATGAGCTCCTCTAAAGCTTTGATGGACATGAGCTCCTCTAAAGCTTTGATGGACATGAGCTCCTCTAAAGCTTTGATGGACATGAGCTCCTCTAAAGCTTTGATGGACATGAGCTCCTGTAAAAGCTTTGATGGACATGAGCTCCTGAAAAAGCTTTGATGGACATGAGCTCCTCTAAAGCTTTGATGGACATGAGCTCCTCTAAAGCTTTGATGGACATGAGCTCCTCTAAAGCTTTGATGGACATGAGCTCCTGTAAAAGCTTTGATGGACATGAGCTCCTGTAAAAGCTTTGATGGACATGAGCTCCTCTAAAGCTTTGATGGACATGAGCTCCTCTAAAGCTTTGATGGACATGAGCTCCTCTAAAGCTTTGATGGACATGAGCTCCTCTAAAGCTTTGATGGACATGAGCTCCTGTAAAAGCTTTGATGGACATGAGCTCCTGAAAAAGCTTTGATGGACATGAGCTCCTCTAAAGCTTTGATGGACATGAGCTCCTCTAAAGCTTTGATGGACATGAGCTCCTCTAAAGCTTTGATGGACATGAGCTCCTGTAAAAGCTTTGATGGACATGAGCTCCTGTAAAAGCTTTGATGGACATGAGCTCCTGTAAAAGCTTTGATGGACATGAGCTCCTGTAAAAGCTTTGATGAACATGAGCTCCTGTAAAAGCTTTGATGGACATGAGCTCCTGTAAAAGCTTTGATGGTCATGAGCTCCTGTAAAAGCTTTGATGGACATGAGCTCCTGTAAAAGCTTTGATGGACATGAACTCCTGTAAAAGCTTTGATGGACATGAGCTCCTCGAAAGCTTTGATGGACATGAGCTCCTCTAAAGCTTTGATGGACATGAGCTCCTGTAAAAGCTTCGATGGACATGAGCTCCTGTAAAAGCTTTGATGGACATGAGCTCCTGTAAAAGCTTTGATGGACATGAGCTCCTGTAAAAGCTTTGATTGACATGAGCTCCTGTAAAAGCTTTGATGGACATGAGCTCCTGTAAAAGCTTTGATGGACATGAGCTCCTGTAAAAGCTTTGATGGACATGAGCTCCTGTAAAAGCTTTGATGGACATGAGCGCCTGTAAGAGCTTTGATGGACATGAGCTCCTGTAAAAGCTTCGAAGGACATGAGCTCCTGTAAAAGCTTTGATGGACATGAGCTCCTGTAAAAACTTTGATGGACATGAGCTCCTGTAAAAGCTTTGATGGACATGAGCGCCTGTAAGAGCTTTGATGGACATGAGCTCCTGTAAAAGCTTCGAAGGACATGAGCTCCTGTAAAAGCTTTGATTGACATGAGCTCCTGTAAAAGCTTTGATGGACATGAGCTCCTGTAAAAGCTTTGATGGACATGAGCGCCTGTAAAAGCTTTGATGGACATGAGCTCCTGTAAAAGCTTTGATTGACATGAGCTCCTGTAAAAGCTTTGATGGACATGAGCTCCTGTAAAAGCTTTGATGGACATGAGCTCCTGTAAAAGCTTTGATGGACATGAGCGCCTGTAAGAGCTTTGATGGACATGAGCTCCTGTAAAAGCTTCGAAGGACATGAGCTCCTGTAAAAGCTTCGAAGGACATGAGCTCCTGTAAAAGCTTTGATGGACATGAGCTCCTGTAAAAGCTTTGATGGACATGAGCTCCTATAAAAGCTTCGAAGGACATGAGCTCCTGTAACAGCTTTGATGGACATGAGCTTCTGTAGAGCTTTAATCGCTTTGGGGCTTGGAGAGCAACCCATGACTTAGGGGGGTCCACCCGATCACACATCTGTCTTCAAATTGGAGGGGTGCGCAATCATTAAGGCATGCTGGGGGTGCTGAAACACCCCCAAAGGATACAGGTAATGCGTCGGGGATCAGACTTTTGGTTGCTCTACAAATTACAGTCCATGTGATAATAAATGTCATGAACATCTACAGTAGATAAATGTCCCACCAATCCATGAAACAGCCCCACAGGCAGCCAACACCATGGCCCTCATACTGACCTGTGGGACCAGTCCTGGCGCAGTCACACTGTCCTATACGCCGGTCCATCCCTGGACTGGAGGTGGGAACACAGCAGATGCTCCGGGTCAGAGACGCTTTCATTACTGTTTCCGGGCGTGTGGGCGAGAAACCATGCCCATATATTGTAATAAGCTGGGCCCAGAAGACGGTTCCATGACAACCCAGTCACCTCTCTTGGCCCAGCCAAGACCGCAATAAGATTAAAGAAATACACGTGGCAGCACTCAAGCCTCAGTGAAAGCAAAACACCTGAACAAATACTAACAAGCATTTGCAATGCAATAGGTCTCGCAGCATTAAAGTTTGAGTTATTGGCACTGTGTATGACAATGCGTTGCATAAAATTTTTAGCAAACTTTGAATTGGTGAGCAGTGAGACTGTGTGCAAGAGTATGCTGTTCTTGAAAGCAGTGTGGTAGCGAGTGCAGGAATTTGGGTGACCTGAGCAATGTGGATGATGCACCTCACGCACGGGGCTGACGCAGTTATTATTCACACAGCTCTGATGATGCACCTCAGGCACGGGCTCACAGCTGTTATTATTCACACAGCTCTGATGATGCACCTCAGGCACGGGCTCACAGCTGTTATTACTCAGAGCTTCGATGAAGCACCTCAGGCACGGGCTCAAGGCTGTTATTATTCACACAGCTTTGATGATGCACCTCAGGCACGTGGCTGACGCAGTTATTATTCACACAGCTTTGATGATGCACCTCAGGCACGGAGCTGCCTGCAGTTATTATTCACACAGCTCTGATGATGCACATCAGGCACGGGCTCACAGCTGTTATTATTCACACAGCTCTGATGATGCACCTCAGGCACGGGCTCACAGCTGTTATTATTCACACAGCTTTGATGATGCACCTCAGGCACGGAGCTGCCTGCAGTTATTATTCACACAGCTCTGATGATGCACATCAGGCACGGGGCTGATGCAGTTATTATTCACACAGCTCTGATGATGCACATCAGGCACGGGGCTGATGCAGTTATTATTCACACAGCTCTGATGATGCACATCAGGCACGGGGCTGATGCAGTTATTATTCACACAGCTGTGATGATGCACCTCAGGCACGGGGCTGCCGGCAGTTATTATTCACACAGCTCTGATGATGGACCTCAGGCACAGGCTCACAGCTGTTATTAGTCACACAGCTCTGATGATGGACCTCAGGCACAGGCTCACAGCAGTTATTATTCACACAGTTCTGATGATGCACCTCAGGCACGGGGCTGCCTGCAGTTATTATTCACACAGCTCTGATGATGGACCTCAGGCACGGGGCTGACGCAGTTATTATTCACACAGCTCTGATGATGGACCTCAGGCACAGGCTCACAGCTGTTATTAGTCACACAGCTCTGATGATGCACCTCAGGCACGGGCTCACAGCTGTTATTATTCACACAGCTGTGATGATGCACCTCAGGCACGGAGCTGCCTGCAGTTATTATTCACACAGCTCTGATGATGCACATCAGGCACGGGGCTGATGCAGTTATTATTCACACAGCTCTGATGATGCACATCAGGCACGGGGCTGATGCAGTTATTATTCACACAGCTCTGATGATGCACATCAGGCACGGGGCTGATGCAGTTATTATTCACACAGTTCTGATGATGCACCTCACGCACGGGGCTGACGCAGTTATTATTCACACAGCTCTGATGATGCACATCAGGCACGGGGCTGATGCAGTTATTATTCACAGTTCTGATGATGCACCTAAGGCACGGGGCTGACGCAGTTATTATTCACACAGCTCTGATGATGCACCTAAGGCACGGGGCTGACGCAGTTATTATTCACACAGCTCTGATGATGCACCTCAGGCACGGGCTCACAGCTGTTATTATTCACACAGCTCTGATGATGCACCTCAGGCACAGGCTCACAGCAGTTATTAGTCACACAGCTCTGATGATGGACCTCAGGCACAGGCTCACAGCAGTTATTATTCACACAGTTCTGATGATGCATCTCACGCACGGGGCTGACGCAGTTATTATTCACACAGCTCTGATGATGGACCTCAGGCACGGGGCTGACGCAGTTATTATTCACACAGCTCTGATGATGCACCTCAGGCACGGGCTCACAGCTGTTATTATTCACACAGCTCTGATGATGCACCTCATGCACGGGGCTGACGCAGTTATTATTCACACAGCTCTGATGATGCACCTCAGGCACGGGCTCACAGCTGTTATTATTCACACAGCTCTGATGATGCACCTCAGGCACGGGCTCAAGGCTGTTATTATTCACACAGCTGTGATGATGCACCTCAGGCACGGGCTCAAGGCTGTTATTATTCACACAGCTC
The DNA here is from genome assembly GCF_964263255.1 of Lissotriton vulgaris. Classification (NCBI taxonomy): domain Eukaryota; kingdom Metazoa; phylum Chordata; class Amphibia; order Caudata; family Salamandridae; genus Lissotriton; species Lissotriton vulgaris. Next base: position 19,755,992 of record NC_141685.1, on the reverse strand, counting down.
TGATGATGCACCTCAGTCACCGCTCACAGCTGTTATTATTCACACAGCTCTGATGATGCACCTCAGGCACGGGCCAGTTTAGCAGCAATGGCCAGGATTTCCCCCAAATCTAGCTGGAACTTTGGCTGTTCAAATTTTGTTAGTAGAATAATTAAGTAATAATTGGTTTGGTAGAAGCACCGCTCCCAAAAAAAAGCTTTGCCCTTGTATTCTTGCTTGGAAAAGGTAAAGCAGAAATGTCTCCATCCAATCGAATTGTTTCACGAAAGAGCTTATTTCTTTGAAGTAGGGGGTCACCTCTTCACACGGTTCCAAGAAGACGTCTCACAGTCAGAGCAGATCAAAGGATGAGCATCGATAGATCATTTGTCAAACGTATCTTTCCTTTTTCCAGCACACCCACCCGTAGGCTTCTGTTGTTCTAGAGGGCTTTCCATCCTATCATTGTTGCAGTGGCCAATCCACCAGCCTTGTTCTCGTGCCACTGTTAGCAGTGAGCAATAAATGGGACTCGAGGTGAGACGCCCTTGCGCTTCCAGAGTCCGACCAGTAGGAGAATCGCATCCAAAGAGTGGGTTCCCCAAGATGGTAGTCAGTAGTAAAGCTGTACATCATACTGGAAAGGGTGCAAAGAGAAAGAAAGTGATTTGACTACGACCTTACAAAGGCAGGCAGGCATGCCTTCTGGTCCCACAGCAGGGAATGTATCCACGGGAGAAAGCAAATGGACCCCTCCTCAGAAGCACCCATTGAGTGCACTATCTAACATTAAATGGCACCTTAGTGCTAGTGGAAGCCTGTCGTGGCCTTTCCATCTAGTACATAGCTGATTCCGCTTGTAAAGATGTGTTGTTGGTATTGGTTTAGGTAGATTAGTGCTGCCCCCCCCCCCCGGTGTCCCCCAATGCCCTTCCATACGTTTCTTCGAACCACCTTTATCACGTGATTAAAACCCCTGCGCGTGCCCACTTTTGCACCTAATGCTTAGTACTTGTTAATATGGTTTCAAAGCACGTTGCCACATCCCCCGACTGCACAATTTGGAAAAATTGGATTAAAATACACCTGGCTCCACTGGCTGCAGCACAATATTTTGATTTATGCTGCGAGAAGCCTCAAAGAGTCTCACAGCTTCTCACAGTGAAAAGGGACTTTTCAGAAAGTTGCTAAGCACCCTTCTCATTAATAGTGATGGCACGGAGCTCTGCTTGAGATACGTGCGAGAATTAGCAACTGCTGACATGTGACATGCCTGCACCGTAAGGCAGAACTCCAGTACAGCACTTGGAATATGCCTGCATCGCCACCCGTGATCCATTAAAGGTCAGGGGTCAAACTGGGCACTATTGTGAGCTCCCCAGACTGCACAAGCACAGTGCAGGCTGTCAAGTAAGAACAGCTTACACTGTGCCAAGAACGTCACACCAGGCGGGCAACGAGAGCCACATTTCGGGGGGGGGGGGAAGGCTGAAAAAGATTAGGGGGGGCTAATTCTTCAGAGTGGCTGTAAGGAGGGGTGCGCACACAACAAAAGCCTCATTTACATGTAAATGGTCGTTTAAAGACCTGTTAAGTGCTCGGTGCAGCTGCAATTATTAGATGCTTGCCAGTCCACGAAGCTGACACGCACGAGGGGGGGGGCGGGGGGGGGGGCTGAAGCCCCGTGAGCCCGATGGGTGTTGCGCGCCTGCGTCACACTGTGCGAGGAACCACTGGGTTGCCACCTTTGGATGTCAACGTGCGGTCTGCAATTCATATGGTTAATTACGAAGGGCAAAGGACTGTGGTGAACTTTGCAATGTACAAAAGTCAGTGGCGCTATGCTTGCGAATGAGAAGTGTTTTGCACACGAAGCACCTTCTACGAAGTCTAAGTGCAGCTTCATTAAAGCCTTTGCCCCTGGGCATCCTTCTATCAGAGTGCCAAACGCTCAGCTGTTTTTAACCAAAGAGGAAAGCTGCAACAGGCGAACTGAACAGAGAACAGCAGGACATTACGCCACGCCAGACACTGCGCAACGTGAATCTTGGCTGCAATGCAAATACTCGGCAACCATGTTTAATACCATTCCGCCACAATCCTTCTTTGTAGTGGTTACGTGAAACACACTCCTGCGCATTTTCTGGCCTCCAAAACACAGCTCGAGTCTACAACCTCGCAAGACAGTAGCGCGACTAGTGTGGGAGGTTTGACCAGGGCAAGGACGCTGACATATGTGCTGTGCTTATGACACTTCTGCACCAGCAATGTTGTTAGCCTTAAAATAAAATAAAAAAAAACAATACGTAGCTTTTTGCTGTAATGTTTGTCAGAGATGGGGAAGTTGTGAGAGGTGCACTTTCGTACAGCACTTTGCTCGGGTGTATATCAGCCTATCTCTTCACTATACGAGCTTTGAAAGACAGCTCTACCCTGGTGCCTTGAATGTCAAACGCACTCACCGCAGCCCCCACTGCCCCGCAGCGGCGCAGCCCCCTCGGCGCGTTTCCACTGCAGCAGGCTGTGCTCTCAAGCGCTCCCCTGTCCTAAAAGCGTGCCTGCTAAGACCCAAACTGAAACCATTTTGTTTGCAATTAACCATATGCGACTCTTGGTATAGGATGCTATAACTTGCTATAAGTAGTAATAGCACGCTGGGCAAAGCTCAACAACGTCCTTTAAATACTACAGCTCTGCAGGGGTGGACACGAGACTGTAAAAAGACCTTTAGATTTGCCTCACTCACAGGGTTTCGTTTCTGCTGCAGCAATGGGCTTATAAGGGCTTTTAAGACTCGCAGAAGGCGGCAGACGTGCAGGGCGAGTGCCGATCCGGTGAGAAGGGGCGGGACTGCAAGAGCAGATTCATGGCTGTTTATCAACGCCGTCCGTCCCTCTGCAGATCACCGCCTTTCTGCCGTGCTCTGGAGACCAGACCTGGCCGCCCGCAGCGTTATCCTAGCTGTGGTTCCCAAACTGTGCGCCGTTATCAGGAGCCAGGGGCGCCGCGCGCGCACGACCTGGGAAAGGAAGTGTGAAAGTCACACTAAAGAATGTGTCACTTTCGCCTCCGCGATGAATAGGTTGCTCTGCCCCTAGTTTCTGCCTTTCTGAAGCAGAGCATCACGGCAGCCGGCGGGGTGGGTGGGGGTGGGGGTGGGGGTGGGGGGCAATCAACTCTTTCAGCTGCTGATGAGCTGTGAAAGAGATGCTGGTCAGTGGCAGAAAGGAAGTTTTGCAGCACAGGAGGGGGTCATGCTCCTTGTGGAGTCACGAGCACCTTCGGTTATTTAGATGCAAATAGCATTGAAAGAGTGAATTAAACTAATTTTTTGAACGCTACGTTGCCACAGCACACGAGCTTACCTGCTCGTAGGATTGTCCATCAGCCTGCCTGCCTGTGAGCGTCCAGGGACCCAGGTGTTTCTCCTGCCCCACGGAACCGGGGATTCAGTGCCTCCTACACCGCGCCTGCTGCCTGCTGTCTGCTGTCTCCTCCCCCCGCTGCAACCCTCTACCACCGGGTCCGCAGCTGAGCAGGGGGAGTAGAGACTTCAACTCCCAGCAGCCTCCGCGACACGAGCGGAAGTCGCGTAGAGGCTTGGCGCCCGGAGGCGCTGCTTAAGGGGCTGGCCTTGCTGGGGAGCGGGTGTCGGTTTGAACGCTACGTTGCCACAGCACACGAGCTTACCTGCTTGTAGGATTGTCCATCAGCCTGCCTGCCTGTGAGCGTCCAGGGACCCAGGTGTTTCTCCTGCCCCACGGAACCGGGGATTCAGTGCCTCCTACACCGCGCCTGCTGCCTGCTGTCTGCTGTCTCCTCCCCCCGCTGCAACCCTCTACCACCGGGTCCGCAGCTGAGCAGGGGGAGTAGAGACTTCAACTCCCAGCAGCCTCCGCGACACGAGCGGAAGTCGCGTAGAGGCTTGGCGCCCGGAGGCGCTGCTTAAGGGGCTGGCCTTGCTGGGGAGCGGGTGTCGGTTTGAACGCTACGTTGCCACAGCACACGAGCTTACCTGCTTGTAGGATTGTCCATCAGCCTGCCTGCCTGTGAGCGTCCAGGGACCCAGGTGTTTCTCCTGCCCCACGGAACCGGGGATTCAGTGCCTCCTACACCGCGCCTGCTGCCTGCTGTCTGCTGTCTCCTCCCCCCGCTGCAACCCTCTACCACCGGGTCCGCAGCTGAGCAGGGGGAGTAGAGACTTCAACTCCCAGCAGCCTCCGCGACACGAGCGGAAGTCGCGTAGAGGCTTGGCGCCCGGAGGCGCTGCTTAAGGGGCTGGCCTTGCTGGGGAGCGGGTGTCGGTTTGAACGCTACGTTGCCACAGCACACGAGCTTACCTGCTTGTAGGATTGTCCATCAGCCTGCCTGCCTGTGAGCGTCCAGGGACCCAGGTGTTTCTCCTGCCCCACGGAACCGGGGATTCAGTGCCTCCTACACCGCGCCTGCTGCCTGCTGTCTGCTGTCTCCTCCCCCCGCTGCAACCCTCTACCACCGGGTCCGCAGCTGAGCAGGGGGAGTAGAGACTTCAACTCCCAGCAGCCTCCGCGACACGAGCAGAAGTCGCGTAGAGGCTTGGCGCCCGGAGGCGCTGCTTAAGGGGCTGGCCTTCCCGCGTCGCGGGATCGCGCGCGGGGCCGTGCCCGGGGCTAAGCCCGGGCAAAGGGCGGGCCCTCTGTGGCCCTCAGAGGCCTGAGGAGACTGGGCTGGGCACTACCCCCTGGCCAAATAATTACCATCATCCATAAGGTATTTAAATTTGCGCCTAATTTCTGTTACTTATATGGCACCTATGGAGCCTAAGGTGAACACCAAGAATTTGGTAAAAAAGACGCCTATCCACACTCGTTCTGTCACAAGGAACACTGCGTCTGTAAAAACGCCGCTGCCAACTCTAACTGCAATTGATCGTATGTTACAACAGACTATTGTGGTGGTAGCTAACGCTATTGAAAACACTGAAAGACGTTTATCCTTACCACCTAGTGCCTGTCTAATTCAGCATATAACACAACCCAATGATTGCAGCATAAACAACATTAATAACATCAATGTGACCTCACTATCAAACGATTCCATTTTAATGCAATCCTACACGGGTCTTCCTGGGGCCGAGCCAACGCACTTGGGAAAAGATCCTAATGTTCCCGCATTATTTCAAGATAGGGAAAGTCGTCTGTCTACAACACCAAATTTACAGATTGATGTTACATCACCTGAGGTACCGGATCCCATTAGTAATGTGTCCAACTCTAGTGCAGTCTTGATTTCCTGTGACAATGAAGATCTTATTCCCATAACTAATTCACCTATTAATAGCTGTGCAGATAGCACGCCTGATTATGGCCCTGTTCAGCGTACATCTAGACGCACACGCAAAAGAAAACTAGTGATCCCGAATAGGATGTGCACGAAACAAAAGGGTAGGAAAAAGAAGGCAACTTTGTCATTACCTGAGCAGTCTAATAGAGGAGAGCCGCTATCCCCACAGCCAAGTTTAGACCCTGGGCTAAGAGTGAATATTAACCCCACCACATTTAACGAGGAATCTCTAATGCACAAAGTAACAGATGCTATAAAGCTTCTCATTTCCCCCCTAACTGACAAACTTGACCAGATTTGTAAAAGGGTGGAAAACTTGGAGAAACTAGGGTTAGCTAAATTAGACATTCTTGAACATCTGGGCACACAAGTTATTTCAACCATCTCGCACGCATCCCATACAAACAAGGATAATGTGATTGTAACTAACACATCTAACACGCAGGTTCCCCCTGCAAGAAATGTCGTCCCCACGGCAACTACTGCCAAGTCCAGTAACCCGCATATTCCTACCATAAGTAATACGATAAGTGGGCCATCTGAGGCTAGAGGTAGAGAGGCAATGGCCTACACCTCAGTAAACGGTAATTCACTGGCACATAGCCAATATAATAACATCATTCCTGCAGTGATCAACCTCCCGCCGGAAAGTAGACCATATGTGGCTATCCTTGCCAATGTCCCGAAACTTAAACCCTCCCAATATGAAAACAATGAGACTCTCAAAAATAAAATTTTATACTGGCTTGCCCACAATTGTGGATTTCCCTTAAGAGGGGCAAGTGAGATTCTTTCAACTCAACGGGTAGGGTGGGTGGGCCCAAGTAAAAAGGAAATAAGCGGGGACTGTGTAATTATAAACTATAAAACCACAGAATGGGCCAGAGATTCCATCTTGAATGCACCGATCCCATCGGACACTGAATACAATACTACTCTGTTCCCATTGGACTACTTCTATAGGAATCAGGTGGGATTTAAAGTTCCAGTGCAGAACTTCAAACACCCCAGAATAATAAATATGCCACACCCACCTGTACAACAGGCACCAGTGCAATCAGTCAGGCATTCAATCTTTCCCCATGGCCAAGGTATCCAGTATGTACCACAGGAACCACCGAACCTATTTAGAATATTAAATCCAAACTATCTTAACAATTCCAATGTTCCTGTGTTGGGTACTGGTGCTTACGGCCAATATGCAGTCCCAACATCTAACAGGTTCCAGATATTTAATTCACTAGATGAAAACGATTGACTTGCCGAACCACCGGTAACTGAAGAACTTAGACTGATGGATGTCAACACGGTTAAGGAACCCCCAATAGATACTGCTGCAGTGAATTCTGATGATCCACCCCTTATAGATCCAATTATATGTAATGGCGAGAATGAACTGGAAAATCAGATAACGCCATTAATTACATCTAACTCACCATACGTAGTTGTAGAGGAGAACTTGAGGGTCATCACGTGGAACATAGCTGGGTTAGCATCTAAGGTCAATACCCCCATGTGGGCTGATTTTATCACACAGGGGTATGACATCATTTGCCTGCAAGAAACCTGGGACAGAGAAGATGTACACGTTGAGGGATATACATCTTTTAGTGTGAATGCCGTGGCTTCCCAGGCTGGTAGAGCCAAAGGTGGTCTTGTGACATTGATATCTACTGTACTGACTGAATTTCGTGTTAGCAATCACATTGTACTGGGTGCACACGCTTCTGTACTGCGCATGGCCCACAGTAGATGTAGAGACCTAATAGTAGTGAACTATTACAACAACATTGTGGGGTGTAAACGGGGATTGGTTATTCCCGAAATTGAGCAGGCCATCGATATGACCCTATCAGGTACAATAAAACCAGCTGCAATCCTGTGGGCTGGGGATTTTAATATTAAAACTTGCAATTATGCACTCAAGGGGGCTTGTGGCCACAGGGAGGAGTACACGGGAAGGGAAACTAACGTTTATAATCATTTCCCGCATAATAACTATGGTGGTGCTCTGAATAAACTACTAGCCAAATATGATCTGGACCTCTTAGAATGCAACAAGAACGCAAATAATGATAAGTGTCCAACATTTCATGGGAGAAACAGTCGGTCTTTTATCGACCATATTATGATATCCTGCTCCGTAGTATATACTAATGTTTGGGTAATCGAACAAACTGTTAGTGATCACAATAGTGTAACCGTGGAACTACTGGGCTGGGGAACCAAAAGGAACACCTATGGCCAACCAATCCAGGACATCGCGGCAGAAAGACCTAATGGGATGAGGGTGAAATGGATAAAAGTTGACCCCAACCAATTTGTAGCCAAAGTGATCACAAGTTGTTGCAGAGATGTGGAATATTGTCTGTCCTCTAATCCATGCCCACGCACCTTGCTATCCAATTTCCTAAATATAACAAAAGAGATCGAGAAATCCCTGACACGCAAAGCCCGAAAAGTAAGAAAGGTCAAGGCGGTGTGGTTTGACGACAATTGTGCACAATCACTAAAAAGGCTGAAAATTTCACTTGATGCTATGCCAAGAGATGTCAGCAAGATCAGGGAAGAGCGTCACTATTATAAAATCGCACTCTCCACTAGGAAGAAGGAATTACAGGATAAGGCATGGGCTGAATTAGACTTGGCTGCTGACACAAAAGACCACAAACTTTTCTGGGACACTGTAAACAGCCCATTTCTGAAGAATGATAACATTCCCGAGTTAACTTCACATGTCAGTTGTCAGGCCTGGATAGCACATTTTACAGGGATTTTTAATTCAGAATTTACTGGTTTTATTTCTGATTTTAATCCTAATGTTTTAATTGACACTTTAACCCATTTTAAATGGGAGAAAATATTGTTTTCCGTGACATTAAGCGAGGTGATTGAGGCAACTGAGAAGAGTAAGGGGGGGAAAGCCCCGGGACCGGACGGGGTCCCTGTGGACTTTTATAAATCTGAGATTAACCTATGGGCCCCCATCCTGACTCGCTATTTTAATGCTGCCATCGAAGATGAGTTGCCAATTTCATGGGGTCAATCAATTATTGTGCCACTTTTTAAAAAGGGTTCTAGGGCAGAAGCACGTAACTACCGCCCAATATCACTTTTGGACTCGTCTTTAAAAATTTTGAGTCGTGTACTCCTGGCAAGACTAGAGTCCTGGGTTGAAGATAATAATATTCTCTCACCTACTCAATATGGGTTTCGAAGGGGTTTAGGGACTATGGAGCAGTGCGTGAACCTGGAACTTATTATCGGCAAGTACACGAAGGCCAAGGAAGGGAATTTGTTTATGTGCTTTGCCGATTTAAGTTCCGCATTTGACTTGGTGGAACACGCACTGCTCTGGCCCACACTATTGGCCATGGGCGCCCCGCTAGAAATCATTCACCTCTTGGCTAGAATGTATAGTAGCCTTTCAAGTAAGGTTAGATTTGGAACAGATGGCGAATGTACCCCCTTTTTTAAAATTGGTAGAGGGATACGACAAGGGTGCGTGCTAGCCCCTCTTTTATTTTCCCTCTTTATTAATCAGGTTGACCAATTTTTACAAGAATCCCACGCTGATGCCCCTATCATTAACGGAAAGCAAATACCCGTCCTTTTATACGCGGACGACGCGGTCCTGATTTCTAGGACCGCAAATGGGTTGCAAAAGTTGATCGACAAATTTTATAATTTTATTCATGGCAGGATGCTTAAAATTAACAAGGGGAAAACAATGACTATGACTTGTGGGAAGAAAACGAAGAAAAGTAAAACATTTTTTATAGATGGGGATAAACTTGAGGCTGTGCAACATTTCTGTTACCTAGGTATCACATTCTCCGGAGATGGGAGATGGGTAAATGAACAATCTAATGTTGATTTAAAAATGACCAGAAATGTAAACTGTATTTTCAGATTTGCCTCAAAATTAGGGGGTCGTAGAATCCGAGAGATGATCTCCATTTACAATTCCAGGTGTATGTCCTCTGCTCTATATGGAGCAGGGATATGGGGATACAACCACCAGATTGCCCTGTCTATTCAGCAGGAGGAAAACAAGTATCTAAAACGACTATTATGCCTTCCTGTTTCGGCTTCAAATGAGATCACACATAGAGAACTAGGCATAAATCATGTTATAGATTTGATTGCATTGCGCCCCCTGTCACTGTGGCGGTCCATATGGGCCAAAGAAGAAACCAGATTTACCCAGGAAGTAATTATGGATTGTATTAAATTAGATTGTCACTCAAAAATCCCCTGGCTAAAACATATTCAATCTTGGTATAAGATCCTTTTTGGCCAGGATATTTTTAAAGACCTTTTAACAGAATCAATTTTGTCAAAGCGCGATCTTAAATCCATTTACCTGGACCACGTAAAGGGGATTAGAATGGCGAAGTATGCCACACAAAGTACGTTCAAATTGTACATGGAATACAATCTTGGTGTAGGTTTTTCCCCCTATCTCACATTTGTTAGCATCAATTCCCATCGCTTTGTTCTAGCCCGTTTTAGGCTGGGAATAGTTCACCATCTAGTGGCATTTCCCACTGTAAAAAAACCTGGAACATGCCTGTGCCCATGCGATGGGAAATCCAAACAGAGCACCTGCCATTTTTTACTCTTTTGCAAGTTTTATACTGGTTTTAGGAAGTTTTACTTGAAACAATTATTTTTAAATTATAACATGTGCAATACAAGAGCCGCAATGCAACTGATGTTTTATTTGGGTTCCCCGGATGTATGTTATCGTGTGGCCACTTATATCCTAAAATGTATGTGGCAAAGAAAATCTATAATAATATGATTATTTTGCAAAAGCGTTTTTTCATATATCCCTGTTGAAAACTAACTGTTGCTATAACATCTATAGTGATAAAATATTTTACTGCACTTTACATTTAACTGCTGCTATAACGTCTATAGTGATAAAATATTCTACTGCACTTTATATTTATTTGATATGCCAATAGCACTTTGTACACAGTACGTCTCCGAAATTTAGCACCTTACATCTGCATTCTTTTTCTTTTCAAATGTTACATTTAAAGTGGATTTTGCCTTTTTGCACTAGAGTCTTTGCACAAGCGTTTTTTGCACAGATATCTATTGTAAATAAAATTGTTGCTATGACTATATTGATAAAATAACCCTATGCACTTTATATTTATAGTTACTGACATGTTTATAGCAATAGCACTTTATGTATATAATAGGTTCTTTGAATTCTTGTACTTACATCTGCATTCCCTTTACTCTTACCAACTGTATAATATTTGCTGCTGGAATATATAGAGTAATTAACCTTAACTTAGCTCTCTAATGTGATTCTGTTGTACTACAATTGAACCAAAAAGTGTGGTATGGATATTGCTGTTATTTTTGTTTTATTATTTAATTTACATGAATATAAACCTGAAACTGTATTTATGTGTTGCTATATGGTTGTACTTGTACAAACCGAATAAAGCATTTTTGACTGACTGACAACTAATTTTTTCATTTTTTTCCCCTCAATTTTTATATAGAGCAAACTCAACCCCAACATATTGGAGTGCTTTACATGAGCACCAATGACATTTCATAAGGACATGCTCCTTTTTTAGATACGGAGAGATTAAGTGATTTGCCCAGGATCACAGGATGTTGAGCCAAAACCAGAATCAAACCTGATTCCTCAGTTCCAAAGTGGGTAGCTCTGACCTCAAGCTCCATCTTCTCCCCTCCTCTACCCATGAAGGACCTGTCCAGGGAGTACAATCTTAATATCTATGTCATACATCTGTGGTTCCCAAAGTGTGCGCCGCAGCACCCTGGTGCGCCGTGAAGGGAAGCCAGGGGCGCCGCGCTGCTCTGCAGGATGTGGGTCTGAAAAAAAAATATAATTATCCTCAAAATGTAGTGAAACTGCGAGCTGCCAATTTTGGAGCTGGGGAACCGGGTTCGACCCTCGAGGTCAGCTCAGAATCCTGTGTCCTTCTGGGCAAATCACTTAATCTCCCAGCACCTACAAAAAACGAATACATGAATGTATCCTTGTGTAACGTGACTGGTGCTCTTCGGGTCGGGTGCAGGGTCAGGGGCCTGGTGGAGAGCGTAGGGTGGGTGCAGGGTCAGGTGGAGAGTGTTGGGTGGGTGGGTGCGGGGTCAGGGTCCTGGTGGAGAGCGTTGGGTGGGTGGGTGCAGGGTGGGGGGGCCTGGTGGAGAGCGTTGGGTGGGTGCAGGTTCAGGGGCCTGGTGGAGAGCATTGGGTGCGTGCAGGGTGAGAGGCCTGGTAGAGAGCGTTGGGTGGGCGCCTTATGCCCTGATGCAGCCGCACTCTGCCAGCTTCTGTCTTTGCCTCACTCCTTGTTGAGGGGTCGTCACTCGTGACTGCTACATGTTGGAGAGTGTGAGGGGAGAAGGGTGCAAGGCAGAGGGGAGAAAGGGTGCAAGGCAGAGGGGAGAAGGGTGCAAGGCAGAGGGGAGAAGGGTGCAAGGCAGAGGGGAGAAGGGTGCAAGGCAGAGGGGAGAAGGGTGCAAGGCAGAGGGGAGAAGGGTGCAAGGTAGAAAAGGGTGCAAGGCTGAGGTGAAGTAGGGTACAAGGGGAAGGGGGAGAAGGGTGCAAGGTGGAGGGGGAAAGGGTGCACGGCAGAGGGGAGAAGGTGCACGGCAGAGGGGAGAAGGGTGCAAGGCAGAGGGGAGAAGGGTGCAAGGGGGGGGATGGTGATGAAGTTAAAAATGTGCCTCCCCCCGAAAACATTTCTGCGGATACCCATGATCAGAGCCCACCTCACGTAAACGTTTTGTAACGCCACAGAGCTCTTTGAGCCTTTCTCTAGCCTGGTTACTTTTAGTGTGAGTGCTTTATACTACTCTATGTAAGCATTGAGATGTACTTTATAAGATCTTTGTGATTGCAAATAAAGTTTTATGACAGTGATGGCTACTCTCTAAATCCTTCATCACGTCTAGACTTGATTCTTCATGTAGACCAGTGGTTCCCAAAGGGTGCGCCGCGGCACCCCGGTGTGTGGGTAAAAAAATTGTGGGGAGCCACGGCCAACTGCCAGTTAGGTCAAGGGAGCCACGGGACAAAAAAGTTTGGGAACCACTGTCCTATGGAGAAACGCTGCGCGCGCCCAGGTCTTGTCTCCAGAGTCCTTTTTTCTGCCGAGACGCCTGCTATAGTTCTCGCTCCTACGAGAATGCGCTTGGCGCGCGTTATCGGGAGCGAGACCTAACAAGGTGTGACAAATGTACTCTAGTGCAGGAATGTGGTGAGATGCACGACAGTGTGTTAAACTAACCCCTGATGCGTGGCACTTGGCACGGCTGATACTTGAAAATGCCTCCTCCCTGGTGGAACATCATGAAAACTCTTGCACCTAAATTCAAAACGAAAATGAAAAAATGAATCAACAAAGAATATCTTTCACCTACTTTAACTACAGAAACGCAGACCCTTGATCCCGAGATGGTAAGTGGAAGAGCCACTTGTACAACAGCGTAAGAAAAAAGAAACACCAGTAACATTAAATACAGAAGATGTTTCCCTCAAGATTAATTAAAAGCACCTGATTGTGATTGAATTCATCAAACTCCTCCTTTACTCAAGCATGTCCCTAAAGTACTATGTACTAAAAAGGTGTGACAAATGTACTTTAGTGCAGGAATGTGGTGAGATGCCGGAGTCAGCTGCTCTGGCCGCTGCGCCACACCTGTCCCCGGAGCCCTGTGCGCCGGAGTCAGCTGCTCTGGCCGCTGCGGCACACCTGTCCCGGGAGCCCTGTGCCCTGGAGTCAGCTGCTCTGGCTGCTGCGCCACACCAGTCCCCGGAGCCCTGTGCTCCGGAGTCCGCTGCTCTGGCTTCTGCGCCACACCTGTCCCCGGAGCCCTGTGCTCCGGAGTCAGCTGCTCTGGCTGCTGCGTCACACCTGTCCCTGAGGCCCTGTGCTCCGGAGTCAGCTGCTCTGGCCGCTGCGCCACACCTTTCCCCGGGGCCCTGTGCTCCGGAGTCAGCTGCTCTGGCCACTGCGCCACACCTGTCCCCGGAGCCCTGTGCGCCGGAGTCAGCTGCTCTGGCCACTGCGCCACACCTTTCCCCGGGGCCCTGTGCTCCGGAGTCAGCTGCTCTGGCTTCTGCGCCACACCTGTCCCCGGAGCACTGTGCTCCGGAGTCAGCTGCTCTGGCCGCTGCGCCACACCTGTTCCCAGAGTCCTGTGTGCTGGAGTCAGCTGCCCTGGCTGCTGGGCCACACCTGTTCTCGGGGCCCTGTGCTCCGGAGTCAGGTGCTCTGGCTGCTGCGCCACAACTGTCCCCGGGGCCCTGTGCTCCGGAGTCAGCTGCTCTGGCCGCTGCGCCACACCTGTCCCCGGGGCCCGGTGCTCCGGAGTCAGTTGCTCTGGCCACTGCGCCACACCCGATCCTCAAAACTGAGGCTGACTTGGGAAACTGACAGGTTTATTAAGTGGGATGGAAAGTTGGATCCTTTCTTACAACTCTGGCTGTCAATCCATATATTTACATTTATAAATGGAACTGACACTCTTTACTTTCTCTTGTTCTTTTTCTTGTCTGGGGTGAAATGTTTAAACATTTAATACAAAGATATATTTAAAAACCTTTGCTTTGAAGTCAGTGGAGGCTCGGCCTGGCAGGACTCACTGCTGGTGCTGACTCTGCCAAGAGTGACCCGGAGACTATTCACACTCACAGGAAGAGAAGAGGAGGGGGAGGAAGGAGGGGCAGAGCAGAGGGGAGCAGAGAAGGAGGAGGGGCGAGGGGAGGGGGACAGAGGAGGGGCAGTGAGGGGGCAGAGGGGGGGCGGTGAAGGGGCAGAGGGAGGGTGAGTGCAGGGAGCAGATGAGGGGGATCTGGGGGGAGGGGGTATAGAGGCTGGGCGGTAAGGGGCAGACCAAGCATGCACGAGAGAATGTGAGGGTTAAAGCTGGGCATAGCAAGCATGCACAAGAGAATGTGAGGGTTGAAGCTGCACAGATCAAGCATGCACAAGAGAATGTGAGGGTTGAGATTGGGCAGACCAAGCATGCACGAGAGAATGTGAGGGTTAAAGCTGGGCATACCAAGCATGCACAAGAGAATGTGAGGGTTGAAACTGCACAGATCAAGCATGCACAAGAGAATGTGAGGGTTGAAACTGCACAGATCAAGCATGTACAAGAGAATGTGAGGGTTGAAACTGCACAGATCAAGCATGCACAAGAGAATGTGAGGGTTGAAACTGCACAGATCAAGCATGTACAAGAGAATGTGAGGGTTGAAACTGCACAGATCAAGCATGCACAAGAGAATGTGAGGGTTGAAGCTGCACAGATCAAGCATGCACAAGAGAATGTGAGGGTTGAAACTGCACAGATCAAGCATGCACAAGAGAATGTGAGGGTTGAGGCTGTGCATAGCAAGCATGCACAAGAGAATGTGAGGGTTGAGGCTGTGCATAGCAAGCATGCACAAGAGAATGTGAGGGTTGAAGCTGGGCATACCAAGCATGCACAAGAGAATGTGAGGGTTGAGGCTGTGCATAGCAAGCATGCACAAGAGAATGTGAGGGTTGAAGCTGGGCATACCAAGCATGCACAAGAGAATGTGAGGGTTGAGGCTGGCAGACCAAGCATGTACGAGAGAATGTGAGGGTTGAAGCTGGGCAGACCACGCATGCACAAGAGAATGTGAGGGTTAAGGAGGGGCAGACCACGCATGCATAAGAGAATGTGAGGGTTGAAGCTAGGCAGACCACGCATGCACAAGAGAATGTGAGGGTTGAAGCTGGGCAGACCACGCATGCACAAGAGAATGTGAGGATTGAGGCTGGGCAGATCACGCATGCACAAGAGAATGTGAGGGTTAAGATGGGGCATACCACGCATGCACAAGAGAATGTGAGGGTTGAGGCTGGGCAGACCAAGCATGCACGAGAGAATGTGAGGGTTAAGGAGGGGCCGACCACGCATGCACAAGAGAATGTGAGGGTTAAGGAGGGACAGACCACGCATGCACCCGTACGGAGCAGATTTATTATTTTTTAGTGCACCGCAGTGCAGCAGTTAGGTTCAGCGCTGTGAGGTGCGAGGGGGAGAAAGAAGCGCTGAGCCAGATTTATGAGATACAACACGCTTCTGCTCACTACCCCTGCACTAGTACGCCGTCTACCTCGTGCCACACAAAACCTTTACACCATAGGCCAGAGGTGTGTGTGCTGTCTAGCATAGGATTTGTACTGGAAACACACCATTCCAATATAAAATCCTATACATAGAGTGATCCTTAAACACTCCAGAGTTTGTCTTTGAGCTGTGAAGTGCAGGGCAATTTGTGTTTGTGCTGTGGTGCGCTGCGCACATGCAATGTGTGACAGTTTTACTGTGTTGTGGTTAATCAAAGAGAACCAGCTATGTCTGTGTGCAATGTGTCTGCATGGGAAACCATTTGGTTTTGTATGAAGGCCCTCACCCACCAAGTTAGTTGGTCGCATGCTTCATCATTGGGCCTCACCCGAGGCACCAAGTGCGCCTCAGGTGTGCTGCGACGCCAGATTACTGCGGAGCGGTTTGCTTGGAAGGTGAGTGTGCTGTGCAGGTGTGTTGCGTGAGATTTTAAAATGTAGTCCTTGGGGTCCCTAACGGTTACTTTATTGGTGGGCCCCAGGCAGAGCTGGCTTGGGACATGTAGGGGTTGACTTATGGTCCCCCACGTCCAGTGTGCTGTAAGGTGCTGCACAGGTTGTGTTTGTGCTGTGTAGTGCAGGTCAGGTAGTGTTTGTGTTGTGGAGTGTTTGAAGAAGTGACAGTTTTTCTGTGTTATCACCTGCTTCAGTGGCTTTTTTAACATAAAATTAACAGATCCTTAGTACCTTCACAACCCGATATTGAAGCCTTGTACATTTTTCCATATTTCTGCATGTCGCTAATATATGTAGTATTGCGTGTCCATGTAGGTGATAGAAAGGAGGAGTTTATTTCTTACAGAATGCTCCACCCACAGATCTGCTTCCTCCTCAGATACTGACACCTTCCAACTCCCTCAATAGCATTCCACATTGGGTGTTGCCTCAGAGACTCTGGGACGTCACAGCTGTGTTGAAGAGACTGCAAGAACTTTGTCTGAGGAGTGAGCCATGATTATTTGGGGTGTTACATGTGATTGTGCAGATCTGTGCCCGCCTTGTGCCCACCCTGGGTGTTGGTCTCTGGGAGCTGTGAATGTCATGGACGAAGCCTAATCTTTCAATACAAAATGTATGGAAGTGATTTGTGTGTGCAAGACTGTGTATGTGCTTGTTTGTGATTGGGCCTCTCGGTGGATGGGTGGATTGAATCTATATGAGTGTGTAAGCGACTGATCCGTCTGATTACTTATTTCCAGTGTGAGTGTGTAGGTCTTTGTGCCTGGAGATCAATTGTATTTCACGTTTGTGTGTGCACGGCAGAGCGCAATGCTTGTGTAATTGTGCAGCATTGAAGATGTGGTTAAGAGATATCTGGTTTGTTACATTAATCCATTCATAAATGAGGTGTGAGGCTGTACAAGTGAGAGTTGGAGTTTGTGTCACATCAGTGAGTACAGAATTGAATGGACTTTTTAAAGAGCAATTTTTTCTGTGTCTGTTCAAACGTTTTGCATGTGTGTTGCAAGCATTTTGCCAAAGACAAGCCTGTCTGCTGCCAGGCACACCTGGCTGCATCCGCTGGGACCAGGAATCACATAGTACACTCAATATTTTTCATCTTCAGCATAAGATCTATTGTCTTTCAGGTACACAGATTTTAGTATCCCCCCCCCCATGCTTGTCGTGACTTTAGAAGCAAATGGCGTGTATGCCAGCCACACATATCGAGTAATCTGGTACTCAACAGCCCTCACGCCGGACCAACAAACAATAAGACTCTTCTACATCCTCAGATTGAGGAGTCGTTAAAAGTGGCTTTACTAAACCCAGGTTTGAGAAGTGATGAGTGTGTACTCCATAGAAGATCACAAAGATTCTTATCAGGAATAATATCCGTTCTTTCAAGTCTGTTTACAGAGGACAGGACTATTTCTGGTTGCAGAATAACATCTTTATTATTTTTTTGTGGAACATGGACAGCCGACACGTGTTTCGCCCCCTCTTGGAGAGTTGCGCCGGGGCTTTCTCAAGGCTGTAGGGGAAGATGAATAGATTGTTTAGATGTGAGATGAGATAGCAGTTGACCCCAAGAGGAAAGAGAAAGTCACCTAGAGTGGAAAAGGTTATTGGAATATTTTTTGATATCTCAGCGTAAAGGCCTTATCTAAACCGTGAAGTGACAGTGTGTCGTGCCTCAAGTCTGTTGATTATAACTTACATTATAGTGAGTCAAAGCAATAGTCAGGAAGTGCAAAGAAAAGTGCAAATCCTAAAAGGATGGATCAAGTGATTTAAAAGCAATAGAGTAAGGAGTGCGCTTTTAGGAAATGTCTCGATGTTCAATGTTCTTTTAGCAACCCGGAAAGTAGCCAAAAATGCCAGACCAGGATGGTGTGGTAAGACATGACCAGAGAGTGACAGCACAATAAACAATATCAAGTAATCATACCTAATTTCACATATATAGGATATATAATTATAGTTCCCAATTTTTGTGATATCCAAGGTACAGGGAGTTCAATTCTCCAGGAGCAGAAGTTCTTCTTTAAGTTCTGATAAAATAATTTTTTATATACAAAATGTTTATAACCAAATCTTGTGTCATAGCATAGCATACAGATCATATAATATAGCACATACAAAATCATAAAAACCGCACAGATTGTTATATTAAAAAGGAAATTATCAATTGGATTCTTCTCCTAAGTTAAGCATTTCAAAGTAGTCATTATTAACATTGTGGTACGAATCTTTTTTCTTTTTTCTTTTTTCATGTACATATTCGTCTATTGAAAAACAGCGTTTAGTCGCCCTATAAGCACCCACTTAGTTATGGGTAATTCGCATGTCAAAACGGGAACTGATTAGGCAAAAGGCAGCTTTTTAAAGGAACACATCAAATGAAAGACCGACAGTACAAGACGTATCATCAGCTCGTAATATTCATATTAGTAAAGCCTACATGGGAACACCCAGATTGCCGGTGTGTTCGGGTCCCCCAAACGGAACCATTGTTACGGCGTGACCTAAAATAAAACCACCATGGTTCGTAAGCACAAGACGGGACACCCTTGTGGTTGACATAGTACTTAGCCAAAGACAGATGCATTAAGTCCAAGGAGCTGATATAATCGAATAAGCATGCTTGCTGTCTCGAGCGAGTGGAACGGACCGTAACTTATTCCTCTCTCGCCACGTTTGTCAGAGCACCTGACATACTTTTACTCACATGCTAGGCTTTATTCCGCGTTCGGTCCCTTCTCCCAGTCAGTCAGGATTAGTTTACGGGTTAAGTCCCAGACTATCCGTCGCCCGTGAGACAACGGGAAATTAAAGGGGCATAAACCGGAAGTAATGCCAAAGTAATGCCAAGTAAAATCAAAGCGTTGTTTAAGCCTTAGAATACTTGGACCTTTTCCACTTTGCCGGCTTTACTAAACCCACTCTCCCTAGGCAAAGATAAGGTGACCCACACCCTGCAAATCCAACAGTGTGTTATAAACCGCACCAGATCAGTGCCCTGTTACAAGCCAGAGTTAAAGGAGGCGAAACCTGCCTTGCGTCGACACTGGCGGGAAAGGGATGATGATCAAATTTAAAATTGAGCTTGAGGAATATAAAGGCAAAACCGCTCATGCAAAGTCCTCTTAATAGGCAAATGATAAAAATACTTTTTTTATATCCTGAATGATTTGTAGATCCCAGATGAAATGAGTACTTCCCTGACTCCTATCGAGGCATTCTGTGACAATCTAAATACTTAACAAAAGGTTGATTAAAGATAGTATAAACAAACGCAGCAGCAGTAATTCTAAAGTTAAGTCTGAAAGAACTCGACCACCTCATCCTCGTTTGAAGAAATTAACAATCTCCATGAATTTATGATCAAGGTCAAATGCGGGTCACCAACTGACCCTTGCCCTCCAGCAGTCATGGAATCTCAGACCTCAAGAATCAATCAATCAGCATTTATAAGGCGCACCCCAAGGATATCTGGGCGCTGAGGGTGCTGCGTCTCCGTCTAAAAGCCGGGTCCTGGCAATCCCCCGCTGAGTGTTTATAAATTCAGCAGCTCAAGCGATCGCCCCAAGTGCGTTTCAAAATGCTGTGGCGCTCACGATACTGAAAAACCAGGGAGAAGTCCCGGATATAACCAAGGATTATAGGGCAATACCTCTGCTCCCTTAACCTGCAAAAACTATTGGCCAGAGACCTGTCTTCAAGAGGTTCCAGGCTTTATAAATACATCAGCTCTCAGATAATTCTTATCAATGGAATGTCCGTCTCACCACTGTAGGTTCAGATGTAATTGATGCAATTTCATGATTACTTGATGGGGTTGAATCGGCTAAAACTGGATATTGACAAAACTGAGATTGTAATTCGAAAGAATAAGACCAACGTTTGGAACCAACTTTACTCTCTAACAAAAATGCGATTGTTACCGGAGCCTAAACCCACAGCTAAAAGCTTCTGAGTGATAATCGATAGCAATCTTAGCAAGAACCAGCAGGCTGGAGCAGTAGGATCTAAATGCAGATTTATACTGAAACTACTTGAGAAAATAACCCCCCTTCTCCCACTTTAGGCAAGGAAAGCAATAGCGGCGGCCGCAGTCCTATCTCGATCGCATTATGCCAGCCGAGTATATGTAAGATTACCCAATATCACCATTCATAGACTACGAGTAATTCACAGCGACGCAGCTTGTTTACTACATCATCTACAGAGGTGGGCACGCGCCACACCTATTAGCGCCAAGACGCCCCAGGGCATTCGCGCGCTCTACAAGTCCTTAAATCAATCAAAATAACAAATGCAGTCTCCGACCCTCAGCCCTAAAGGGGTGAGAGGTCTAGTCTCTCACTTCATTGCAGGCCAGGTGGAAATGCATACACCCGTACAAAAGCAGAGATCGCCTCGCTTGAATTTACTGTCTATTCCGAATTACAGAAGATCGGATCAGGTGGACGCAGCTTTGGTACAAGCTACTTCCAATCGGATTTCTCTCCCGGTGAAATCCATTTTGAATCTAACTTCCAAGTGTTTTTCCAGAAATCTCAAAGAAATACAAGCCTACTCATCCTACATTCTTCCCTGGTCTGATTCGTTGTCTCCACTTTTATGTATTTCTGATTCAGATCCAAGAAACCTCAGATTGAACATACGCTCTACATATACAATAACATAACAAGCGTTTTGTAGATCCTGTAGAGGTTTGGTATGTTGGGGCGTGCTTCAGTCACTGAACTGAATATTGCAAAAGAGAGGTGTACAGTGCAAGTGAGGATGATAGCACAGTCTTGTCTGCTAGGGTGTCATAAACCTTTCATTGCTGCAAGGCTGTTGTAGTATCAATTTGTTTCATAAAAGTGTGCAATTTGAGCAGATCAAGGAACAGACATAGTGTTGGAAATGCATTTCAAATCAGTGCCTTTCATAATATATGAACTATGTTATGGATATTGTTAAATTTTAATGATTTAATTTTGTTCTGGTTTTAGAAATTTGCAATTTCCTCTGATCACACTGGGGTTGGTGGGACAAGGAAGGACTATTTTGACGTAGTTGTCCTGTGATAACGTGTTGTCTTTTCTCTTTTCCTCTCCTCTGCAGACACGTGAGACTTGAACATCAATTTACCAGAATGGGCAGAAGACGGGCTCCAGGAAAGAAAGCGAAAGCGCAGGATTTACATGAATCCGCAAGAGCCACAGTCCCATCTTTACCTCTTCATGACGTCTCAGCTTCAAGATCGCGAAATGATGCTCAGAGGGGCCAGAAGCTGAAATCGCGTTTGGAGGACCTGCCCCACATTATCCCTCTATCCATGTTGAAGGAGTTGGAAGCCAAACTGGATAACTTGATAAATACTGTGGAGGACGTACCTTCTAGAGTCGCTGGGCTGATTAAGGAAATCTGGATAGAAAAGGATCGAGGTTCCCTAGATAATGGTGCAGTGTCTTTGGAGATGGTCTGTTCGGCGAGCCTTAGAGATTGTGCTGTTAGCCGGTCTCCTGCGACACCTCAACTGGACAGGTCAGAGGAACCGCGCTTGTGTCTTCTGCCGGTGTTCTCTGATGGGCATGCACCAAATAAGGACTGTACGCTCTCCTCGCCAACTGATGTTCAAGGGCGTCCAGAGGAGCCAAACCTTTGTCTACAGCCAATGTTTCCAGATCGACGTCACCCACAGCAGGACCAGTGCGGGCAACCTGGGTTTCCAGATGGAAATGAGTCGCAGCCGAATGAGTGCATGCAACCTGGGTTTCCAGATGGAAACGAGTCGCAGCAGAATGAGTGCATGCAACCTGGGTTTCCAGATGTAAACGAGTCGCAGCAGAATGAGTGCATGCAACCTGGGTTCACAGATGTAAACGAGTCGCAGCAGAATGAGTGCATGCAAGCTGGGTTTCCAGATGTAAACGAGTCGCAGCAGAATGAGTGCATGCAACCTGGGTTTCCAGATGTAAACGAGTCGCAGCAGAATGAGTGCATGCAACCTGGGTTTCCAGATGGAAATGGAGTACAGCAGGATTGTCCTCTATCCCGGTGCCCTCAGACAGATCCTCCAGGCAGATCACTGGAGGCAAAGCAGTGTCTTCACTCAGAATTTGTTGATGGACAGAGACCAGAGCAAGACCACAGCAAACAATCGGCGTTCCCAGATAAGAGGGAACCAGATGCACCCCTGAAGCCAGTACCATCCCCATTGTCCGATAATAGCTGGGACCATCAACAGAACCTCTGCCCACACTCTCTATTTCCTGAAGGACACGAACCACAGCAAAACGACTGTATACAACCCGCCCTACCAAATGTGAACAGGCCTGATGATCCCTTGGAGGAAGAATTCATGTGTTTTGATTTCCAAGATCCCCAGGAGAACCGCAGTCTACAATCCATGTCACCTGATGGGATGTCATCAGACGAACACTTAGAGTCTGGGCTGTTGACCTTTGATGATCTGGGGTCACAACAAACCCAGTGCCTCCACACATACACACATGAAGGACACGAACCACAGCAAAACCAAGACAAGCTAGAACAGACCTGTGCAGATGCACAAGGTTTAGATCAGAACAACACAGTGGAACCACCGCACACTGAGGAGCTGGATCGAGAGAGAGAATCAGTGCTTCCTGAAGCACAAAACAAAGATCAGAATAACACGGTGGAATCACTGCACCCAGAGGAGCTGGATTCAAATCTGAACGACAACCTAGAACCAGCTTGTACTGATTCAGAGGGTTCAGATCAGAGCTACATACTCGAATCACTGCACCCTGAATCACAGCATCAACACCCGAACTGCAAGTCAAGACTGCTCTGTCCTGAAGAGCGGGGTCAGCCTGTGCCCCCATCATGCGTAGAACTGGACACAAATACTGCAGATGAAGACGCCCCCTCAGACTCAATGGAGACAGGACCAACACAGTCACATTTATTGCCGTCCGAAGCCACCCCAGGTATGTGTTTCGCTATACATGGACACGCGGAGTGCACTAACACTTGTAACCTCTTCAAAATGCATATGCGCAGATTTTAGAAGGTCTCAGAGGGGATTAATATGGTTTGGGTGGAACTCACTGAGCGATACTGACCTCCAGGGTACGAGTACACTGGGTGCGGATGTGTCCCTACGTTCTCCGCCGCTGTTTCCACTCAGGACTGCATCCTTCCTGTGCAGGAACAGGCCTGGTAATCGGACTCTGCATGAGACAAATAGGCCAGTAGCTCCCGTCCTTCCTTGTTCGTCTCCATTTCAGGCTGAGGAACTGGAAATAGCGCTATTCATGGGATGAGTTACTGGCCGGAATCAAACGTAATAGTCTGAAGCAAGTGATGTGGTGTTCATTGAGAATAGCAGACATGCGCAGTCTAGAGAGGGAAGTGTTTCCTGTTGCACAGTTACATTGGGTAAGACGCAGTCGTCTCCAGTTCCTGATATAAAAATCCTAGTCTGAATTTAGCCTCAACAGCCGGGACGACCAGGGATATTCTTGTCACTGCAGGGTTCCTCACGAGTGCACACCTCCTCATGATAGACAGATACACAAAGTGATTTGTTATGTGACTTGTGAGCTCACCCACTCGCCTTCTAGCTCAGTCCCAAGTGTGCTATGAATGGTTTTAAGGGAAGATAAAAGGAGCGATGATCTCCCTACAGCAGCAGCATCCTGCTTTAGTAAACTCTTTCGCTATGTAAAATGTCATCGCATCATCACACGTAACATGCTGATGAGGGTTTGAACACCCATAGTGAGTGTTATGGATTGTGGTTCTAACTATAACTTGCATATTACAGTGGTTTGATCAGTTTTTAAGTTTTATCTATAAATGCACGTTACCCTTGTTTTTTAAGCGAATTTTAAAGTTTTTAAAAAGAAAAATCCCTTAATGTGTTATAACCAACTATAATTTCACTTTAACCTTATTCAGTGAAAATATATTAGGGATAAAGTACCTCCGGCCTCACATTATAAGGATATTGCATGTCAGCGAGGAGTTCCATAACTATATAGAGGATTGCGGCCGAAGGCAGAGTTACTTTATTAGGTTATGGGACTCTGAGGTGATTTGCAGTAATCTTATAATGTGTGCCAGGTGGTACTTTATCTCATATAATACATGTTCACACCATCACCTTTCCCCCAAACCACTTACAACCTTGTTGTGTAGCTCTTTCATATGAAAGAGCAAACATGTTTGCAAACATGGAGAATAAAAATAAAGCCTCTAGTGCAGAATTAAACACATCAAAAACCTGTGGGATATTCGAAACAGTTCAATACAAGTCATGAAAAAAGCTGCAGTACCGCGGAACATGTAGAAACATGCAGAAAGATTCCTCGATTCCACCTTTCCTCTATCTAAGCAGTTGAATAAATAAGCATGTTCTCTCTGCTGGTCGCAAAATAGAGCAGAAGAAAGAAAATAAACGTTCCATTTGTTGGTTTAAACAGCTGTTTCAATTTTGTTTTGTTAGACCTGGCATCATTGGCGTGGGTCTCCCTTCCTCTTTTCGCTTCCTATCTTTTATGTTGGCTGGATTTAGAGGCTCTGGGCACCGTGCCACCACAGCACGAATTCTCCCGTGTAAAGATGACTGTATGAATTAGGATAACCATAATACCTAGGTCTGTGTAGCATGTTCTAATAGCGAGTTACCTCCATTTCACTGTTACTATCGTGAAGCTATCCGTCCTCATAGGCCAGAATGGGCCGGTTGACGATTACCTTCTACAATCCTATCTAACCCCCAGAACCTGATAGTAACTTCGAGTTTGATATGTTTATGCTCAGGGCATTGAGATGCACCTTTTAGTAAGAACCATTTATATATCCCATGTTAAAAAATGGCTCTTCTGAAAAGGCTATATTTCCTTGCCTGATCTTTCCTGTAGGCTTTGATAGTATGTCTATTGGTCGTCTGGTTTTGGAGCAGCAGGGCCAGCTGGGTCAGACCTGGCTGGAGAGAGAGATCGGTATTCAGAGCATGGGGAGGGGTGACTCCTTGATCTGAGCAAAGCTGTGCCTGGCAAGGTGAATGATGGCTCCACCCCTGATAGCAGACCCCTGCATCCTGCCATTCTGAAAGGGCAGGACATTGCCTCGTAAACCAAGTGCTCCCCGACCCCACCATACTGGTTCTGACTTTATTGAGTGATTTGTGGCTTTAGAGAACAAAGACTTTTTAGGTATAAAACACTGCGCTGGAACCTTGTCCAGGTGTTTTCCTTCTGGATGTCAAGACGAAACTCTTTCAGAGTGAACAGAGGAAAGGACTTTTGAAACGTTCACCAAGCTTGCTGAAGAAACTACCCGAGGGCCTGAATCGAGAGCGCCTCCTGCTGAAGTCTCAGGGACATTAGACTTCATCCCGTCAGCTGTCGGAATTCCTGTTCGAGGAATTATGCTTGCAGGTGAGGCCTCCGTCGAGCAATCCGGATCCTCTAGTTCTACTGTGAGGAATGCGGACTGGGAGCCTTCACTGAATCTGTGTGGGCCGCTGCAGCTAAGAGAGAGCTGTCGTCGCTGAAGCCCGACTGAATTTGAACCTTCAGAACAATCGCTGAACCTGTGTGGCCCCCTGCAGCTAAGAGAGCACTGTAGCCGCTGAGTGCCCACCATTGTGCCAGCCTGCTCGAGACCATCCTTTGCCTTGTGGGCCGCCGCAGCTAAGAGAGAGCTGCTGCCCCGGAGTGCCCGCACTTTCGCCAAATTTGTAACATTGTGATTCGTCCTGTGGGCTGCCGCAGCTAAGCAAGAGCTGCTGCCACTGGGTGCACGCACATTTCCCAACTTTGAATTATCGTGATTAGTCTTGTGGGCCGCCATAGCTAAGAGAGCTGCTGCAGCTGAGCGCCCACACGTTTGCCAATGTTGCCTCATCATGATTTGTCCTGTGGGCTGACGCAGCGAAGAGAGAGCTGCCGACGTTGTGTGCCCGCATCTTGTGCGCGGGAGAACAGCGGCTCAGGTTGGAGTCTGCTCGGCTCTCTGGGACTGCCTCCTCCGGTCCCGCCCCCATGCGCCAGCTGATGCGTTCCTTTGGCAGGGCCGGCGCTGACTCGAAACCGGGAAAAAGAGAGGGCACTTCTCTTCACAATATCACCGCCGCAGCCACCGGATACAGATCTATGTAGGCAGGCTTAACCAAGCGACCAGTGCTCTCTGTGGTGCCTCGCTAGATACAAGTTCCCAGCCTCACTCCAGTCGATCCAACTTCTCCTCAGGTAACGGGAAAGGGGGGGAAAATTGGTTTGTCTTTGAGGTCTGATGACTCCTCTCCTGCTCACAGTTCCTTTAACTACTGAAGGGAGTATCCAGGAGTCACTTCCCTCCAATTCCGCCCTAAAGTCTCTTTTCCTACTGGGCAGGGGGCTTTCCTCAGGTACAGCCTCCCTCACCTACGCTTTACACTGGGCCCAGGGGAGAATAGGTGCCCAGGGTCTTCAGGATTTCCTAGACTGGGAGGTCAACCCTCTGACTATCCTACCCTCCACCTTCCGCTACAGCCTGTCCTCCAGCTAGCCCACTCTGCAAGACAAAATGGCTGACCAGCATTCCACCTTTTATAGGCTGACCCTCAGAGGTCCAGAAGGGACCAGAAGGTTCTGGAATGCCCTACTCTATCCTATGGGACAGGTTCTAGGTATGACAGTTGGGACAGTTGGTAGCCACCATTTTGTGACTCCAAAGAAATTCCTGTCAGGAAAGGCCTCTAGGCCTGAGGTGAAGAACTATGAGGGTGAAAGAACACCTATCCCCCTTGACCAACACCTTGAAAAATCTAGTGGACACAAATAAATAAAGGCATGGGGGGCAAAAAGGGGACAAAATAAATAATAAATTAGAGGGACTACGCAAAAGGCCAGACAGGTCTAACACTATCTATCTATCTTTCGCCCTCACTCTATCTATCTATCTATCTATCTATCTATCTATCTATCTATCTATCTATCTATCTATCTATCTATCTATCTATCTATCTATCGCCCTCACTCTATCTATCTATCTATCTATCTATCTATTGCCCTCACTCTATCTATCTATCTATCTATCTATCT
>NC_141685.1:19721509-19726509 GCF_964263255.1 Lissotriton vulgaris | reverse complement strand
TCACTCTATCTATCTATCTGTCTATCTATCTATCTATCTATCTATCGCCCTCACTCTATCTATCTATCTATCGCCCTCACTCTATCTATCTATCTATCTATCTATCTATCGCCCTCACTCTATCTATCTATCTATCTATCTATCTATCTATCTATCTATCTATCTATCTATCTATCTATCTATCTATCTATTGCCCTCACTCTATCTATCTATCTATCTATTGCCCTCACTCTATCTATCTATATATCTATCTATCTATCTATCTATCTATCTATCTATCGCCCTCACTCTATCTATCGCCCTCACTCTATCTATCTATCTATCTATCTATCTATCGCCCTCACTCTATCTATCTATCTATCGATCGCCCTCACTCTATCTCTCTATCTATCTATCACCCTCACTCTATCTATCTATCTATCTTTCGCCCTCTCTCTATCAATCTATCTATCTATCGCCCTCACTCTATCTATCTATCTATCGCCCTCACTCTATCTATCTATCTATCTATCTATCGCCCTCACTCTATCTATCTATCTATCTATCTATCTATCTATCTATCTATCTATCTATCTATCTATCTATCTCCCTCACTCTATCTATCTATCTATCGCCCTCACTCTATCTATCTATCTATCTATCTATCTATCTATCTATCTATCTATCTATCTATCTATCTATCTATCTATCTATCTATCTATCTATCTATCTATCTATTGCCCTCACTCTATCTATCTATCTATCGCCCTCACTCTATCTATCTATCTATCTATCTATCTATCTATCTATCTATCTATCTATCTATCTATCTATCTATCTATCTATCGCCCTCACTCTATCTATCTATCTATCTATCTATCTATCTATCTATCTATCTATCTATCTATCTATCTATCTATCTATCTATCTATCTATCTATCTATCTATCTATCTATCTATCGCCCTCACTCTATCTATCTATCTATCTATCGCCCTCACTCTATCTATCTATCTATCTATCTATCTATCTATCTTTCGCCCTCTCTCTATCTATCTATCTATCGCCCTCACTCTATCTATCTATCTATCTATCTATCTATCTATCTATTGCCCTCACTCTATCTATCTATCTATCTATCTATCTATCTATCTATCTATCTATCTATCTATCTATCTATCTATCTATCTATCTATCTATCTATCTATCTATCTATCTATCTATCTATCTATCTATCTATCTATCTATCTATCTATCTATCGCCCTCACTCTATCTATCTATCTATCTATCTATCTATCTATCTATCTATCTATCTATCTATCTATCTATCTATCTATCTATCTATCTATCTATCGCCCTCACTCTATCTATCTATCTATCTATCTATCTATCTATCTATCGCCCTCACTCTATCTATCTATCTATCTATCTATCTATCTATCTATCTATCTATCTATCTATCTATCGCCCTCACTCTATCTATCTATCTATCTATCTATCTATCTATCTATTGCCCTCACTCTATCTATCTATCTATCTATCTATCTATCTATCTATCTATCTATCTATCTATCTATCGCCCTCACTCTATCTATCTATCTATCTATCTATCTATCTATCTATCTATCTATCTATCTATCTATCTATCTATCTATCTATCTATCGCCCTCACTCTATCTATCTATCTGTCTATCTATCTATCTATCTATCTATCGCCCTCACTCTATCTATCTATCTATCGCCCTCACTCTATCTATCTATCTATCTATCTATCTATCGCCCTCACTCTATCTATCTATCTATCTATCTATCTATCTATCTATCTATCTATCTATCTATCTATCTATCTATCTATCTATCTATCTATCTATCTATCGCCCTCACTCTATCTATCTATCTATCTATCGCCCTCACTCTATCTATCTATCTATCGCCCTCACTCTATCTATCTATCTATCTATCGCCCTCACTCTATCTATCTATCTATCTATCTATCTATCTATCTATCTATCTATCTATCGCCCTCACTCTATCTATCTATCTATCTATCTATCTATCTATCGCCCTCACTCTATCTATCTATCTATCTATCTATCTATCTATCTATCTATCTATCTATCTATCTATCTATCTATCTATCTATCTATCTATCTATTGCCCTCACTCTATCTATCTATCTATCGCCCTCACTCTATCTATCTATCTATCTATCGCCCTCACTCTATCTATCTATCTATCTATCGCCCTCACTCTATCTATCTATCTATCGCCCTCACTCTATCTATCTATCTATCTATCGCCCTCACTCTATCTATCTATCTATCTATCTATCTATCTATCTATCTATCTATCTATCTATCTATCGCCCTCACTCTATCTATCTATCTATCTATCTATCTATCTATCGCCCTCACTCTATCTATCTATCTATCTATCTATCTATCTATCTATCTATCTATCTATCTATCTATCTATCTATCTATCTATCTATCTATCTATCTATTGCCCTCACTCTATCTATCTATCTATCGCCCTCACTCTATCTATCTATCTATCTATCGCCCTCACTCTATCTATCTATCTATCTATCGCCCTCACTCTATCTATCTATCTATCGCCCTCACTCTATCTATCTATCTATCTATCGCCCTCACTCTATCTATCTATCTATCTATCTATCTATCTATCTATCTATCTATCTATCTATCGCCCTCACTCTATCTATCTATCTATCTATCTATTGCCCTCACTCTATCTATCTATCGCCCTCACTCTATCTATCTATCTATCGATCGCCCTCACTCTATCTATCTATCTCTCTATCTATCTATCACCCTCACTCTATCTATCTCTCTATCTATTGCCCTCACTCTATCTATCTATCGCTCTCTCTCTATCAATCTATCTATCTATCGCCCTCACTCTATCTATCTATCTATCTATCTATCTATCTATCTATCTATCTATCTATCTATCTATCTATCTATCTATCTATCTTTTGCCCTCACTCTATCTATCTATCTATCTATCTATCTATCTATCGCCCTCACTCTATCTATCTATCTATCTATCTATCTATCTATCTATTGCCCTCACTCTATCTATCTATCTATCTATCTATCTATCTATCTATCTATCTATCTATCGCCCTCACTCTATCTATCTATCTATCTATCTATCTATCTATCTATCTATCTATCTATCTATCTATCTATCTATCTATCTATCTATCTATTGCCCTCACTCTATCTATCTATCTATCTATCTATCGCCCTCACTCTATCTATCTATCTATCTATCTATCTATCTATCTATCTATCTATCTATCGCCCTCACTCTATCTATCTATCTATCTATCTATTGCCCTCACTCTATCTATCTATCGCCCTCACTCTATCTATCTATCTATCGATCGCCCTCACTCTATCTATCTATCTCTCTATCTATCTATCACCCTCACTCTATCTATCTCTCTATCTATTGCCCTCACTCTATCTATCTATCGCTCTCTCTCTATCAATCTATCTATCTATCTATCGCCCTCACTCTATCTATCTATCTATCTATCTATCTATCTATCTATCTATCTATCTATCTATCTATCTATCTATCTATCTATCTATTGCCCTCACTCTATCTATCTATCTATCTATCTATTGCCCTCACTCTATCTATCTATCTATCTATTGCCCTCACTCTATCTATCTATATATCTATCTATCTATCTATCTATCTATCTATCTATCGCCCTCACTCTATCTATCGCCCTCACTCTATCTATCTATCTATCTATCTATCTATCGCCCTCACTCTATCTATCTATCTATCTATCTATCGCCCTCACTCTATCTATCTATCTATCGATCGCCCTCACTCTATCTCTCTATCTATCTATCACCCTCACTCTATCTATCTATCTATCTTTCGCCCTCTCTCTATCAATCTATCTATCTATCGCCCTCACTCTATCTATCTATCTATCGCCCTCACTCTATCTATCTATCTATCTATCTATCGCCCTCACTCTATCTATCTATCTATCTATCTATCTATCTATCTATCTATCTATCTATCTATCTATCTATCTATCTATCTATCGCCCTCACTCTATCTATCTATCTATCTATCTATCTATCAATCTATCTATCTATCGCCCTCACTCTATCTATCTATCTATCTATCTATCTATCTATCTCCCTCACTCTATCTATCTATCTATCTATCTATCTATCTATCTATCTATCTATCGCCCTCACTCTATCTATCTATCTATCTATCTATCTATCTATCTATCTATCTATCTATCTATCTATCTATCTATCTATCTATCTATCTATCTATCTTTTGCCCTCACTCTATCTATCTATCTATCTATCGCCCTCACTCTATCTATCTATCTATCTATCTATCTATCTATCGCCCTCACTCTATCTATCTATCTATCTATCTATCTATCTATCTATCTATCGCCCTCACTCTATCTATCTATCTATCTATCTATCGCCCTCACTCTATCTATCTATCTATCTATCTATCTATCTATCTATCTATCTTTTGCCCTCACTCTATCTATCTATCTATCTATCTATCGCCCTCACTCTATCTATCTATCTATCTATCTATTGCCCTCACTCTATCTATCTATCGCCCTCACTCTATCTATCTATCTATCGATCGCCCTCACTCTATCTATCTATCTCTCTATCTATCTATCACCCTCACTCTATCTATCTCTCTATCTATCTATCACCCTCACTCTATCTATCTATCTTTCGCCCTCTCTCTATCAATCTATCTATCTATCGCCCTCACTCTATCTATCTATCTATCTATCGATCTATCTATCGCCCTCACTCTATCTATCTATCTATCTATCTATCTATCTATCTATCTATCTATCTATCTATCTATCTATCTATCGCCCTCACTCTATCTATCTATCTATCTATCTATCTATCTATCTATCTATCTATCTATCTATTGCCCTCACTCTATCTATCTATCTATCTATCTATTGCCCTC
>NC_141685.1:19714009-19716509 GCF_964263255.1 Lissotriton vulgaris | reverse complement strand
TCTATCTATCTATCTATCTATCTATCTATCTATCTATCTATCTATCTATCTATCTATCTATCTATCTATCTATCGCCCTCACTCTATCTATCTATCTATCTATCTATCTATCTATCTATCTATCTATTGCCCTCACTCTATCTATCTATCTATCTATCTATCTATCTATCTATCTATCGCCCTCACTCTATCTATCTATCTATCTATCTATCTATCTATCTATCTATCTATCTATCTATCTATCTATCTATCTATCTATCTATCTATCGCCCTCACTCTATCTATCTATCTATCTATCGCCCTCACTCTATCTATCTATCTATCTATCTATCTATCTATCTATCTATCTATCTATCTATCTATCTATCTATCTATCTATTGCCCTCACTCTATCTATCTATCTATCTATCGCCCTCACTCTATCTATCTATCTATCTATCTATCTATCTATCTATCTATCTATCTATCTATCTATCTATCTATCGCCCTCCTATCTATCTATCTATCTATCTATCTATCGCCCTCACTCTATCTATCTATCTCTCTATCTATCTATCTATCTATCTATCACCCTCACTCTCTCTATCTATCACCCTCACTCTATCTATCTATCTATCTTTCGCCCTCTCTCTATCTATCTATCTATCGCCCTCACTCTATCTATCTATCTATCTATCGCCCTCACTCTATCTATCTATCTATCTATCGCCCTCACTCTATCTATCTATCTATCTATCTATCTATCTATCTATCTATCGCCCTCACTCTATCTATCTATCCATCGCCCTCACTCTATCGCCCTCACTCTATCTATCTATCTATCTATCTATCTATCTATCTATCTATCTATCTATCTATCTATCTATCTATCGCCCTCCTATCTATCTATCTATCTATCTATCTATCTATCGCCCTCACTCTCTATCTATCTCTCTATCTATCTATCTATCTATCTATCTATCACCCTCACTCTCTCTATCTATCACCCTCACTCTATCTATCTATCTATCTTTCGCCCTCTCTCTATCTATCTATCTATCGCCCTCACTCTATCTATCTATCTATCTATCTATCTCCCTCACTCTATCTATCTATCTATCTATCTATCTATCTATCTATCTATCTATCTATCGCCCTCACTCTATCTATCTTTCTATCTATCTATCGCCCTCACTCTATCTATCTATCGCCCTCACTCTATCTATCTATCTATCTATCTATCTATCTATCTATCTATCTATCTATCGCCCTCAATCTATCTATCTATCTATCTATCTATCTATCTATCTATCTATCTATCTATCTATCTATCTATCTATCTATCTTTCGCCCTCTCTCTATCTATCTATCTATCGCCCTCACTCTATCTATCTATCTATCGCCCTCACTCTATCTATCTATCTATCTATCTATCTATCTATCTATCTATCTATCTATCTATCTATCTATCTATCTATCTATCTATCTATCTATCTATCTATCGCCCTCACTCTATCTATCTATCTATCTATCTATCTATCTATCTATCTATCTATCTATCGCCCTCACCTTTATCTATCTATCTATCTATCTATCTATCTATCTATCTATCTATCTATCTATCTATCTATCTATCTATCTATCGCCCTCACTCTATCGCCCTCACTCTATATATCTATCTATCTATCTATCTATCGCCCTCACTCTATCTATCTTTCTATCTATCTATCTATCGCCCTCACTCTATCTATCTTTCTATCTATCTATCTATCGCCCTCACTCTATCTATCTATCTATCTATCTATCTATCTATCTATCTATCGCCCTCACTCTATCTATCTATCTATCTATCTATCGCCCTCACTCTATCTATCTATCTATCTATCTATCTATCGCCCTCACTCTATCTATCTATCTATCTATCTTTCTATCTATCTATCTATCGCCCTCACTCTATCTATCTATCTATCTATCTATCTATCTATCTATCGCCCTCACTCTATCTATCTTTCTATCTTTCTATCTATCTATCTATCTATCTATCTATCTATCTATCTATCTATCTATCTATCGCCCTCACTCTATCTATCTATCTATCTATCTATCTATCTATCTATCTATCTATCTATCTATCTATCTATCTATCGCCCTCATTCTATCTATCTATCTATCTATCTATCTATCTATCGCCCTCACTCTATCTATCTATCTATCTATCTATCTATCTATCTATCTATCTATCTATCTATCTATCTATCTATCGCCCTCACTCTATCTATCTATCTATCGCCCTCACTCTATCTATCTATCTATCTATCTATCGCCCTCACTCTATCTATCTATCTATCGCCCTCACTCTATCTATCTATCTATCTATCTATCTATCTATCTATCTATCGCCCTCACTCTATCTATCTATCTATCTATCTATCTATCTATCTATCGCCCTCACTCTATCTATCTATCTATCTATCTATCGCCCTCACTCTATCTATCTATCTATCTATCTATCTATCTATCT
>NC_141685.1:19689009-19691509 GCF_964263255.1 Lissotriton vulgaris | reverse complement strand
CTATCTATCGCCCTCATTCTATCTATCTATCTATCTATCTATCTATCTATCTATCTATCTATCGCCCTCACTCTATCTATCTTTCTATCTATCTATCTATCTATCGCCCTCACTCTATCTATCTTTCTATCTATCTATCGCCCTCACTCTATCTATCTATCGCCCTCACTCTATCTATCTATCTATCTATCTATCTATCGCCCTCACTCTATCTATCTATCTATCTATCTATCTATCTATCTATCGCCCTCACTCTATCTATCTTTCTATCTATCTATCTATCTATCGCCCTCACTCTATCTATCTTTCTATCTATCTATCGCCCTCACTCTATCTATCTATCGCCCTCACTCTATCTATCTATCTATCTATCTATCTATCGCCCTCACTCTATCTATCTATCTATCTATCTATCTATCTATCTATCTATCGCCCTCACTCTATCTATCTATCTATCTATCTATCTATCTATCTATCTATCTATCTATCTATCTATCTATCTATCGCCCTCACTCTATCTATCTATCTATCTATCTATCTATCTATCTATCTATCTATCTATCTATCTATCTATCTATCTATCTATCTATCGCCCTCACTCTATCTATCTATCTATCTATCTATCTATCTATCTATCTATCTATCTATCTATCTATCTATCTATCTATCTATCTATCTATCTATCTATCGCCCTCACTCTATCTATCTATCTATCTATCTATCTATCTATCTATCGCCCTCACTCTATCTATCTATCTATCTATCTATCTATCGCCCTCACTCTATCTATCTTTCTATCTATCTATCTATCGCCCTCACTCTATCTATCTATCTATCTATCTATCGCCCTCATTCTATCTATCTATCTATCTATCTATCTATCTATCTATCTATCTATCTATCTATCTATCGCCCTCACTCTATCTATCTATCTATCTATCTATCTATCTATCTATCTATCTATCTATCTATCGGCCTCACTCTATCTATCTATCTATCGCCCTCACTCTATCTATCTATCTATCTATCTATCGCCCTCACTCTATCTATCTATCTATCTATCTATCTATCTATCGCCCTCACTCTATCTATCTATCTATCTATCTATCGCCCTCACTCTATCTATCTATCTATCTATCTATCGCCCTCACTCTATCTATCTATCTATCTATCTATCTATCTATCTATCTATCTATCTATCTATCTATCGCCCTCACTCTATCCTATCTATCTATCTATCTATCTATCTATCTATCTATCTATCTATCTATCTATCTATCTATCTATCTATCTATCTATCTATCGCCCTCACTCTATCTATCTATCGCCCTCACTCTATCTATCTATCGCCCTCACTCTATCTATCTATCTATCTATCTATCTATCTATCTATCTATCTATCTATCTATCTATCTATCGCCCTCACTCTATCTATCTATCTATCTATCTATCTATCTATCGCCCTCACTCTATCTATCTATCTATCTATCTATCTATCTATCTATCTATCTATCGCCCTCACTCTATCTATCTATCTATCTATCACCCTCACTCTATCTATCTATCTATCTATCACCCTCACTCTATCTATCTATCTATCTATCTATCTATCTATCTATCTATCTATCTATCTATCTATCTATCTATCTATCTATCTATCGCCCTCACTCTATCTATCTATCGCCCTCACTCTATCTATCTATCTATCTATCTATCTATCTATCTATCTATCTATCTATCTATCTATCTATCTATCTATCGCCCTCACTCTATCTATCTATCTATCTATCTATCGCCCTCACTCTATCTATCTATCTATCTATCTATCGCCCTCACTCTATCTATCTATCTATCTATCTATCGCCCTCACTCTATCTATCTATCTATCTATCACCCTCACTCTATCAATCTATCTATCTATCGCCCTCTCTCTATCAATCTATCTATCTATCGCCCTCACTCTATCTATCTATCTATCTATCTATCTATCTATCTATCTATCTATCTATCTATCTATCTATCGCCCTCACTCTATCTATCTATCTATCTATCTATCACCCTCACTCTATCTATCTATCTATCTATCTATCGCCCTCACTCTATCTATCTATCTATCTATCTATCTATCTATCTATCTATCTATCTATCTATCTATCTATCGCCCTCACTCTATCTATCTATCGCCCTCACTCTATCTATCTATCTATCTATCTATCTATCTATCTATCTATCTATCTATCTATCTATCTATCGCCCTCACTCTATCTATCTATCTATCTATCTATCTATCGCCCTCACTCTATCTATCTATCTATCTATCACCCTCACTCTATCAATCTATCTATCTATCGCCCTCTCTCTATCAATCTATCTATCTATCGCCCTCACTCTATCTATCTATCTATCTATCTATCTATCTATCTATCTATCGCCCTCACTCTATCTATCTATCTATCTTTCGCCATCTCTCTATCAATCTATCTATCTATCGCCCTCTCTC
>NC_141685.1:19654009-19656509 GCF_964263255.1 Lissotriton vulgaris | reverse complement strand
CTATCGCCCTCACTCTATCTATCTATCTATCTATCTATCAATCTATCTATCTATCGCCCTCACTCTATCTATCTATCTATCTATCTATCTATCTATCTATCGCCCTCACTCTATCTATCTTTCTATCTTTCTATCTATCTATCTATCTATCTATCTATCTATCTATCTATCTATCTATCTATCTATCGCCCTCACTCTATCGCCCTCACTCTATCTATCTATCAATCTATCTATCTATCGCCCTCACTCTATCTATCTATCTATCAATCTATCTATCTATCGCCCTCACTCTATCTATCTATCTATCTATCTATCTATCTATCTATCTATCTATCTATCTATCTATCTATCTATTGCCCTCACTCTATCTATCTATCTATCTATCTATCTATCTATCTATCTATCTATCTATCGCCCTCACTCTATCTATCTTTCTATCTTTCTATCTATCTATCTATCTATCTATCTATCTATCTATCTATCTATCTATCTATCTATCTATCTATCGCCCTCACTCTATCTATCTATCTATCGCCCTCACTCTATCGCCCTCACTCTATCTATCTATCTATCTATCTATCTATCTATCTATCTATCTATCTATCGCCCTCACTCTATCTATCTATCTATCTATCAATCTATCTATCTATCGCCCTCACTCTATCTATCTATCTATCTATCTATCTATCTATCTATCTATTGCCCTCACTCTATCTATCTATCTATCTATCTATCTATCTATCTATCTATCTATCTATCTATCGCCCTCACTCTATCGCCCTCACTCTATCGCCCTCACTCTATCGCCCTCACTCTATCTATCTATCTATCTATCTATCTATCTATCTATCTATCTATCTATCTATCTATCTATCTATCGCCCTCACTCTATCTATCTATCTATCTATCTATCTATCTATCTATCTATCTATCTATCTATCTATCTATCTATCTATCGCCCTCTATCTATCTATCTATCTATCTATCTATCTATCTATCTATCTATCTATCGCCCTCACTCTATCTATCTATCTATCGCCCTCACTCTATCTATCTTTCTTTCTATCTATCTATCGCCCTCACTCTATCTATCTATCTATCTATCTATCTATCTATCTATCTATCTATCTATCTATCTATCTATCTATCTATCGCCCTCACTCTATCTATCTATCTATCTATCTATCTATCTATCTATCTATCGCCCTCACTCTATCTATCTATCTATCTATCTATCTATCTATCGCCCTCACTCTATCTATCTATCTATCTATCTATCTATCTATCTATCTATCTATCTATCTATCTATCTATCGCCCTCACTCTATCTATCTATCGCCCTCATTCTATCTATCTATCTATCTATCTATCTATCTATCTATCTATCTATCTATCTATCTATCTATCTATCGCCCTCATTCTATCTATCTATCTATCTATCTATCTATCTATCTATCGCCCTCACTCTATCTATCTTTCTATCTATCTATCTATCTATCGCCCTCACTCTATCTATCTTTCTATCTATCTATCGCCCTCACTCTATCTATCTATCGCCCTCACTCTATCTATCTATCTATCTATCTATCTATCGCCCTCACTCTATCTATCTATCTATCTATCTATCTATCTATCTATCGCCCTCACTCTATCTATCTTTCTATCTATCTATCTATCTATCGCCCTCACTCTATCTATCTTTCTATCTATCTATCGCCCTCACTCTATCTATCTATCGCCCTCACTCTATCTATCTATCTATCTATCTATCTATCGCCCTCACTCTATCTATCTATCTATCTATCTATCTATCTATCTATCACCCTCACTCTATCTATCTATCTATCTATCTATCTATCTATCTATCTATCTATCTATCTATCTATCTATCTATCTATCGCCCTCACTCTATCTATCTATCTATCTATCTATCTATCTATCTATCTATCTATCTATCTATCTATCTATCTATCTATCTATCTATCTATCGCCCTCACTCTATCTATCTATCTATCTATCTATCTATCTATCTATCTATCTATCTATCTATCTATCTATCTATCTATCTATCTATCTATCTATCGCCCTCACTCTATCTATCTATCTATCTATCTATCTATCTATCGCCCTCACTCTATCTATCTATCTATCTATCTATCTATCGCCCTCACTCTATCTATCTATCTATCTATCTATCTATCGCCCTCACTCTATCTATCTTTCTATCTATCTATCTATCGCCCTCACTCTATCTATCTATCTATCTATCTATCGCCCTCATTCTATCTATCTATCTATCTATCTATCTATCTATCTATCTATCTATCTATCTATCGCCCTCACTCTATCTATCTATCTATCTATCTATCTATCTATCTATCTATCTATCTATCTATCTATCGGCCTCACTCTATCTATCTATCTATCTATCTATCGCCCTCACTCTATCTATCTATCTATCTATCTATCTATCTATCTATCTATCTATCTATCTATCTAT